>NC_090792.1:4685000-4815000 GCF_040054535.1 Antennarius striatus
AAGAGTGAAAAATACAGGGAGGTAACCATCAGAGCGACAGATCATTTTTTTCTTTCAACATGAAATGACTTAGTTGAGGGTGCCACCAAAGCTTGAGATGACAGTGTGGGCCGGTACTTTGATGCTCTCTTCCATATTTGCAGCAGCATAGGTTCAATGTATAAGAATTTATTTATTACATTTTCAGGCAATGCAATCCAATCTCGCATTTTATTATAACCAAGTACATGCAACGTGAACCAATTGCATGTTTTCCATCTTTCCATTTTCAAAAACAGCAGCTGATTGGTGTCAGATGTTCTAATTCCCTATATCAGCTGACATAACGTCAGATTACCTCCATAAATACCATGTTTTATGGGTGGAAGATGTGCCAGTGGTAGACTATGTTGTTCGGCAGCAGTATTTTAACACTTCATTGAGTCTCTAGTATGAGGTTGTTGTTCCAGCACATCCTGGCCTCCTGATGAACCAGATGTGGTTACAGCAGCGTTGTGGTCTTTTTCCAAGCTTATTATTGGCAATGAAAAGATAGGCTGGAAATAAGTGCTTTGTCTTCAAGGGCAAGAGGCAGCTCTCATAATAAAGAGCCATGGATCTAGTCATGCGATTAGGCGCCTTTGTTTTGCTGGAAGCCTCTTGATGCAAGGTTGCTTGCTAAAGTATGACATTTAATAGCAACCGTCTGGTCTAAACAACTTCTCACGTCTCCCTAAGCAGCGGTGCAGCCTTTCACTTACACTGCAGTTCAATTACAAACAACATTACTCTCTAGATTCCATAAAAACAACAATTCATCTCAGATTAAATGGGACGGGTTTAAAAGTATGTTGTCTCGCCTGTGCAGCCGTTACCTCCTTCCATTTGTTCTGTACGAGCAGATTATAGGTCTTTGTTTGAGACTGTTTGGATGGCTTGTAAATCGGAGCCCACAATGTGGCTAATAAAAAGCAGTTGCTCTCTATGGTTTTCACTACCTCGCCGGTATGGGTATCATGTTGAATGGGAGCAGCATAATGCTATTTAGACTAGCCCACAGACGGCGCCACACAACAATAGGATGACTGACAGCGCGCTAACTGCACACCAGCAGTACCTCTGAGGCTTGGATGGGAATATAAAGGTCAAGGTGGGGGTCCCCTTCAGCAACTGGACATTTTAGTGTCACAGTGAAGCTTTTACACTAAATAAATGTTTGATTGCTACTAAGATGTCCATAGATTTTATTGTTGGTGTAGTGACTGAATGGGTGTTTAGTGATGATGGATGGCCATCATTCTGCATGACTCAAGTCTTCCATTTGCCGTGACACTATTGGGAGGAAGGGATTCATGAGATTGTTTTCTTGGGGGGGGGGGTGCACATGTGTTTGTCTTCTTGGAATAATTTCATTACTTTGGGCCTTTGGACCAGTTTCTGTCAATTTTTTTCAATCATTCATGTGATTAGACGACATAATGCTGCTCTAAATACCTCTGATCACACATGAATGATAGATCTCCAAATTACCTTCTTAAAATTACACAAATTATGTTGCATGAGGTGCTCCATCGTTCCTCCACAACTGATGGGGTATACTGACACCTTGATTGGATTGTGGCTTAAAGGACATCATGACCTCAAAGCCATGATATTATGCAAATTAGATTAATTACCATGTTTCCATATGTACTCATGCATTTGGACTTTGGATTCTTAAATTATTTTTTTCTTCCACTGAAACCATTTTTCTGTGTTGTGTGGTGCTGATATTATGTTCATTAAAGGTAGTCTTTGCATATACAGTATGTGTGGTGGTCTTTGTTGACACAGATATATTACATCCTATCATTAATGTCTTTGTTTAGTGACTGCAAACCTTCCTCTATAATCTTTTTAAAACCTGTGACACGCAAGATATGAGGCCAAGAGTCATAACAGTACTGATAATTATATGGCCATTGCTTTTAATCATGTTGTACATGGATGCTTCCCACTCTCTCATTTTGACTTTTGGTAAATGAAGATAAGTGCAGATATTTAAACAGGAGCAAAGTGATTTAAGAATCAGGGTTGGAGTACAATCAATAGAGAGATGTTACGATGCATTAAGCAAACATAATTGGCCCCCCAAAAAAAAGAAAAACAGATGGATATGCAAAAAATGTAGCTCACATTTCATTCTGAAATTTAGAGCTGTTTAATGTGTCAACGAAACATATGCAGAGACTGAATGTATGCAAAGAATCCTCCAGTGTGAGAAACGCTTTTTATTTCTCATCTGAATTCAAGTCATCCCAGCTGCTACTGTTCTTCAATAATTGCTGCTTATTTATTCATAGTAATTCAACTGGCTCTGGATGTGAATCTGAAGATTCTGCTGTTACAGGTGTTCAGCTGCACCTGGCGGGCAAACTAAGGGACAGATTTTCAGATGTGCAACTCAGTCAGGTTTGATTTGGAAAAAAAGAAAACTGTCCCTCAGGACAGTGGTGAGATCATATGACTTTACTGATTGTCTTCAGACACAAATATGTTGCTGTGGTTCCAAGTGAGCGGTGTTTGGACCAAATTTAGTTGCCACAGCCATTACTAAAGGGTTTTACTGCAGAATATCATTGTTTGGTTGGTGATTCTGCCACAATAGTGCCTCATTTGTGGTGTGTGGCTAGAAAGCAGCATATTTTCCAGAGTCTTTGTCCATCACTAAAATTTTGCTGAGTATTTACGAGGCCTAGTTGGTGTAGCCCCCTGACAGCCTGATCCTATTTGACATGCCCGGTTGAGACATTAGTTAAAACTCAGATCAGTTTGGCCAGCTTGGTTGCTGTTTTCTTTATTTCTACGTCACAGTACTTCATACTGGCAATGAACCAGCAAAGACAATACAATGTGACACTTCCATTACAAGTATTTAAATGATGAATTTCTTATAACATAATTGTAGTTCTGGCATTTTTATTGCAATGCCTGATAGAGTCTGAATGTGGTCTAAATCAAATTTCATTTCTAATTATTAAAATACCCTCGTGAGAATGAAAGAAACGCTTCATAAACATGTTGAATGACACATTGGGTCATGTCACATGTCACCAGCTCACCTATGAGCTCATGCAGAACAACAAATATTCACACTTACATTCACACCTGTTCAGCTCTATTGCAAATTGTGGACTGTGTGAAAAGAGGGTGAGCCTACACAGGCAGAGCGAGAGAACGTACAGACTGGGAGACCCCCAGGTCAAGTTGGGACGTCCATAAACCAGCAGTAAACCCAGAGCACTAGATTCCTCAGTTAAGCAGTTCCCTTGAGCTTTAAAAAAAAGTTAAAAATGATCTCAGCCAAAGTTATTAAATGAAATATGGTTACTAAGCAAACCAAAATAGATCCCTGTTTTTACGAATCATTACAGGCTGCACAACACAAGAAATACAGATATACGTTGGCTTACGTTGTTTTGAGTTACATTGTTCTTGATTATAAGTTGGTTTTCAAGAAGAAATAAAAAGTAACATTTCATTGTATTTTTTCTTGACTTCACATGTTCGTTGCAAATATTTTAAGCGCAGTACGCATCTGTTTATTGGCAACTCTCTTTTTCTCATGAAGTGCCCCATAGCCCCTAAGAAAATTCAAAATGAAAATGTTAAGCATCATGCTCTAACGCTGGACGATAAACTGGCTATGATTAAAGGCCATGAAAAAGGTGAAAAAAGAGGTAGTGATTGAACAATCTTTTGGGGTGAGTCGGACAACTGTACTGATGATTGTACCTAATAAGTACAAGAATTTATCTCTCAAGCAATTTTTTTCAAGCGCATCCAACAACAGCAGCCAGTAACTGTTGATGTTGATGATCTATAGCCATCTACGTCTATGATATAAACCCCCAAATTGAATGAACGTATTTGTAAATTTAATGTGATTTTGTTTTTTTCTATTACAGTGTAATAATAATAAATCCTGTGTTTGTTTTAAAACATTAAAAAAAGGTTTTATTTTAATACAGTGATCCCTCATGACTCGCGGTTAATGCGTTCCAAGAACCACCCGCAAAAACGAAATTCCATGAGCAACAAACTATTAATTTTATTATTTACGGTAACTTAAACATTTATGAACACTCCCCATACTGATATTAAACCACCTTCTATCTACATTACATTTTCCCACACTTTTATCGACTGTTTAAAGCACTTTTGTGACTCACGGAAGTGCGCTGCGTTCCGAGACTCACTAACGCAGGGTACTTTCAGATGCCGTCAGCCAATAGAATTGTGCATACGGTATCGAGCAACCACCTACTAAAAATACGCGATGAGGTGAAGCCGCACGTGTTGATGCGCGAATGCGGGAGGGATTACTGTAATCATTGATAAATGCAAGGGCTGGGGTGTATGGTAAACATTACCAAATTGTAGTTGTAAATGAATTTTTGTTTCTGAACTACAAAAAAAAAAAAAAAACACATTATGGTACCTTCTTTTTCAAAATAATTTACATATATACGTACTGCTCCGGCATTGTGCCCGTAGTATCCCCCGCCTCTCGGCAGTAAGTCCACTGGGATAGGCTCAAGCATCCCCCGTAACTTGCAAAAGTGGAACACGCAGATAAGAAGATGAACTATTCAATGAGTTGACATATACATAATTATCTTCAGCTGCTGATCCCAATTTAAAACACTAGACCATCCTATGTGTTGTTCCTCATGTCTGTGTGGTAAATATATACAGGTGTATATATATATATATATATATATATATATATATATATATATATATATATATATATATATATATACACATACATACAAATATATACAGGTGTGTATATATATATATATATATATATATATATATTTGTTTGTAATTTTCAAATAGATTTGTATTAACATATATACAGTTTTTGAAAATGCCTTCATAAACAAAGTGCAGTACGAAGACAAGTTAATTTGAAATACAGTGTTTCAATTTTCTTCTTACATTACATTTCCTGGAGTCAATTGATGATGTAGGATGAGGTATTTACCCGTACCGTACACGACTGCATTCATTAAATACACTTATAAACCTATATTTAAAAACAATGAATGCACTTTTTGTTTCAACCATGTATTTATGTTGACAGATGTTCTATTTTTCGCTAGTCTAGTATTAAAACACAAAATTAACCATACAAGATATTGTTACTAGGTGATGGCCCTGACAGCAACGAGAGGTCAAGAGATTTTCTTTACAATCAGTTTTAAAATATATTTAAATATACAAAACAATCCCCACACCAAACAACTCCTTCTCCTCCTCCTCAAGTCTGCTCACCTGTATTAATCCTCGAGGACATACAGCATCAGGATGTCATCTGCAATCTTTATAAAACGTCCCTGTAATTGCCTCTGCAGTCATTCATACACTATATAACCTTTACAGTTACAAAGGTAGAAGGCATAAAAGACCTTCAGGCATCTGCTGAACTGACATCCAAAGTATATGGGGTTTTAAGCTCTTAAGAAAAAATAGTAATAATATCAAGTGCAGTTTTTTGTGTGCTCATGGGGGTTTCAAAAGGGTTACTAGCAGAGGTGTCAAACTCGATCTCACAAGGGGCCGAAATTCAAGACATATTCTATGTTGCTGTTGAAACAGATTTTACATTTTTCAAGTACCTGCAATATTTTCATTTCAACAGTTCAATTGTAAAAGATTGACCTCATTTGCCTTTTGTCTTACTAAAATGTATTGGTAACTTGGCGGGGCTGTGAACACACGTGGGTTAAAGTGTGAACTTCGGCAGCCGTCTTGGCCTTACATGCCAACAGCAAGGAAGACTTGCAGAGTGTATCAAATGTTTTCTCAAACACTCTCATGAATGATGATTTGACAGCTTCGGAGTGACATTTAACACCTTGACAAATCTTCTCTCCACAACTAGAATATCTCACATTGTTGTTGTTTTTTTTCTGGCATCTGTACAGCTGACATGATGATCTTTTATGTCAATAGTTAGCCTCTAATATTGTTAGACCTCACTTTACGATTGATCCACTTGAGTTCAGAGAAATTTGTTCTTTTACAGTACATTCTGTATTGTAATGGACGCAAGTGCCAGTCTCTTGTGCCTGTTTTGGCAATTTTTTTGTCTCATAAATGCTAGATTTCATAATTCATGCATTTAGTTATAATATATAGAGATATTTTGCACAGAAGTAGCAAAATATAGCAAAACACACGCTCAGCAGACTTATGATTTAAATGAGTATGAATGACAATGCTAATACGCACCATCCCAGCCGTTAGTAAGGACAGGTTTAGTCTTAACCACTTATATCCATTCAACAAGCAGCTGTGAGAAACATCCGCTTTCTATTTGATGTCTCTGATTATCTGTTAAATTCTTTATCCAATCACTGAAGTCCATGCTCAGGTCTCCTCCTCTTTATTCGCAGCCGTTTTGTATGCAAAAGCCCTAGACGCTCTGCATTTCTAATCCCCTGAGAAAGGAGGTTGAGAGCGCAGCCTAGTGCTGCAAACGGAAAGATAAAGAGAGGAACTGAGCGGCTCCCAGACAAAGCTAGAATAGGCCTGTGTTTTTAGACTCATCAGCATCTGGAAAATGCGACATGGGAGAGCAAATGTGAGCAATGTAGACAGACAGTACATGGAAAGGGCAAGACCCCCCCCCCCCTCCACACACACACACTCCACCACTGCCACCATCAGATGCATGGTGAATGCAAAAGCACTGATCTGAAATCAAATTATTAATACCTGGGAGATTTTGCCAGAGGGGATTCTGGAAGATGTACTGTATGTCAGTATTATAGGGCTATGCACTTCATAGACACCCCAATGCCCTTTGGCTAATAGGTATACTTGTGATCTTCTTTTACTCATTCCCTTTATACCTGTTTCTCTGTACGTACATCTGCCACTCTCTCTGTCTCCATCGTTACATTCCTAGAGTGCTTGCCAGATCCATAGTGGTGAGCTGAGCATCAACAGCGCAAGCAAGGACTTTGAACGAGAGCAGAGTGGCAGATCAAAGCAGCTTAGAGGCAGAGCACACAGAGGCCTCAGTGTCAGTGTCTTTATTTAGCCACAATCACCCCATGTTCTCAGCGAGCTGTGGGGGGGAGAAACCCGTGTGTGATCACACCTGATGGAGACCAGGACAGCATGCTTGTGCCCCAGAGCGATGCAACAACCTCAGTGGTGATCTCTGGCTGAACTCCAACTACAACATTTGAATTTCATATATCAGAGGCTTTAAACTTGCATTGATGTTTTAAAAGAAAGTGTCTGTCTCTACCTTGCTTTCATGACATACAGCTGCCGGCATGTTGTTTGGTATAGGATGCTATTTAACATTTTCTTTGTTTGTTTGTTTTCTGATTGTTTTTATGGTATCTTTTGGAATGATTCTAACTGATGCAGCTTTTTGTAACCTATGTAAAAGCAAATAGGCTTCCAAAATCTAAAACAACATTACCGTATTGGCCCGAATGTAAGACGGTATTTTTTGAATTGAAATGTGATTGAAAAAGTGGGGGTCGTCTTACATTCGGGGTCTAGACATTATACCCATTCACAACGCTAGATGGCGCCAGATATTTTTAAAGCAAATGCTGAACTTAACTCCCCAGGCAAAAGCGAACCCCTGTTATGAAGAAGGAAAAATAAAAATAGCGGTAGCATGAAGAAGAAAAATAAAAAATAGCAGTAAGAAAGAAAAGAGAAGAAAATAAGAGAAGAGATAACAGAAAATGGAGAAATGTAGCAACAAAATGTTATTTACATTTCAGAAACCAGAAGCCATTCATTTACAAATGTGATTGCACTTTAGTTTACATATTTAAATGTTCAGATATTAAGATGTGATAGACAGTTTTTGCATGATTTGAATGAGGCAAAATAACATGCTTTTCTCTCAAATATATTGTTATAATCATTTATATCAGATGTACTGTAATTATTTTCTGTATAAAAAATAAATTTGGTGTTCAAAAAGCCTTTTTTCAAACTTGAGGCTTAAAAGAGGGGGTTGTCTTAAAATCAGGGTCGTCTTATTTTCGGGCAAATACGGTATATCATAATTGCTTTCTTCCTGGTTTTACAAGGAGTTAGACTAACCTAGCTGGTTAAAGGGTCAAATGCAGTTAGCAGCATTCACTGGCAGCAGTGGATTACCTGCATCACTGCTATTCCAGGCAATGTTAGCCTTATATGTATCTTCAAAGTGTTGTACTGCAGAAAAACTTCAACAAATGAGCCCTACTATAAAACGGATGGAAAGCAGAGTATATTCTCTAAATTGCAGTTGAATGACAGAAGAATTGTGGGATCTATGCGTATTATGTACAGAATACTGTAACCTACTGATTCTGATTTTGAGTAACAGTAATAAACCAATCACAAGATGCAATACCAACTTCAATTTTGAATGTTTGAATTTTTACATTGCATTTTTAGAACTGTGGTCTAAAACCACTGACTGCAAGTTATCATGTCTGAAGCAAAATTACATTCTTATTTAAAAGATGAACAACCCTGCACCCCATGTTTTTCTAACGAGGTACATTTACAGCCTGTTACTTTTGGGATGAAGACCAACGTAGAACTCCTTGTCTCCATTGTTGGCTATATCTATTCTTCATCAGCAACTCAAACTTTTTCACTCTGAATAAGACTATTACCTGATATCTGACATATGTCTGGCCTCTGATTTAAAGAACTTCCGCTGTACTGATTTACACTTCTGTGAATCTCACATTTAGATGTTCATTTTAAAACTCCTGACAGTAATTGGTCCTCTGCTGAATTCTGATTTTTTTTTAAAGACTATGCCTGCAGACTCTAAAACACTTTTCTCTTGTCTATCACAGCATTTAGCCTATTTTTTGTAACCCATTCCTAAAACACCTTGGGGGACAAGAATCAAATTTCACGTGAAAGGCACATATAAAAGTGGCATTTTGAGAGTCCTGCCTGCAGTGTAGCTTCACTCATATCGAAGTTATGATGCAGAGGTATGGGAGACAGAAGTGAATGCTACCGAGGCAGATTATACATGGAAAATCAGGCAATGCTGCTCGAGGCAAAGTCTTTAATGTTGTGTCCAATTGGGAGCATGCAAGACTAACTATTATCAGGTGCTCAATGGCATAAAGTCCATGTAAGTGTTGCTTGTGTGCAAAACACACAAAAGAAAATATAACATACAAACTACTCATGTGTGAGAAAACACAAGTTGATGGTTGTTTTATTTTTATTTTGTTTTAATTTTATATATTTTCATAATCCCTGATGGGGAAATTAGAAGCTTACTGTAGGTGAACCATGCAGTAGAAAGCCATAAACAAGCAGCCAATCAGCGCTGAGCAGAGCCCACATAGAGCAGCGTCCACGCAGAGCAGTCGAGGCACCAAGCAGCCGATCGTGACGTCAGACGACATGGCGGTGATTCGACCAGCTGATTTCAACTTCACCTGGTGTAGGCTGATGCGCCTACACACACGCAGGAGGAGGGAGAGAGCGAGACAGAGCCCACGCAGTCACATGTCTTCACCACCATGACTCAGGACGAGATGACACACACACACAATGAGCCAGGAGTGACCGATCTGTTGCTTCTGTCATGGACAAAGACCTTCAACCCGAAGCGCATCAGAGCAGTGGACAAGGGATGAGGCTAGGAGAGGACCACCACTCTTACACTACAGCCCATCTCTGATTGGCTAAGATTAGAGCACACTTACGAGCTGCCACACTGCAAGAGATAAATGAGGTATCTACGTTCTGTTGCTACGTTGTAAACTGCTCATGAAGTTTACAAAAGCTGTCCTCCCATATAGTGTGTGTGTGTGTGTGTGTGTGTGTGTGGGTTCTTATGCATGTATATAGGTGTTGACTGTTGAGGACATGGGTGTATAAGCTTCTCCATCCTATTCGATCATTGATTTCTGGCCTTTGATCACGTCCTTGTTACACCTCCTAATGTCCAGTGTTGCAGGTGACAAGCCACTCACATTTTCTGACTTGTGCACTGAACCCTTGTGGCACTTTAGTTTGGACCTGACAGGAGGTCAGGAGTTATTGAGTTACACCAAGTCTGTACAAATGAGCCCGAAGACTGTGTCGCAGTGTTTCTGGGTGTCTGAAGCTGCGTGTGTGTGTGTGTGTGTGTGTGTGTGTGTGTGTGTGTGTGTGTGTGTGTGTGTGTGTGTGTGTGTGTGTGTGTGTGTGTGTGTGTGTGTGTGGGAAGATATGTGGGTGTTAAATTGTCTTTTTTTTCCCTCCCTTATGAGTTATTCTTTGTTTCTTACCAGTGGAACTGAGAAGTATTATCTCAAGTTAAAAATGCCTAAAGGTCCTCCCTATGCAGGGAAAGCGTTTTGCTGAAAATTCTCAACAGGCAGCAATATTTTTGCATGGATGAGAAAATGTGATTATTGTACAAGTAAATGCTTCTCAGCAAAATGCATGCGTTATGTTTTTAATAATATCAAACCAAAGGATATTATGTTTCCTGAACAAATGGATGGCAATGGCGCATGGCTCAGACAGAAGAGGGATTCAGTCTTTTATTGATATTTAAATGCAACAGCACACATCCATGGTAATAAGGCTGCATATGCTCTGAGTATTTTAGATATACTAGAATGGATCATCCCCTGTTCATTGAGAAGCAGAGACAGAGACTCATTCCTCACAATGGCATCACTCAAATTCTTATTAATATAAGGTCGTGTTTGCCGAATATTTCCATCAACATTCGTCAATAATTCCACAGCACACCTTGTCTGTCTGGATCTGCAAACCCCTTCTTGGAATCTTTTACTCTGGCTCCAAGCATTCAGATTAGTTAAATATTTTTCTTAATTCATTTCCCTACCTGGCCTTAATGCTCATTATACAGCCAAATCAAAGCAAATGATATTGGCTTAGGCATCATTCTTAATACTCTTTCAAATATGTTGTTTCTTTCTATATTTACACCTCAATCCCTGACACATTAAAGAAAATGTCAGTAAAGTGCTCGATTTTGCAAGTTTAAAGAATCTGGATCAGCGCCAAATGTCTGACCCAAGAGCCATCCTCATAAAAAGGTTTTCTGAAAATCCAACCAACCTACAAACAGCAGTGATAAGGCTGAGCTCCTCTTTTTCGGCTTTGAGATGAAAACACAGTGAGTGTTTGCAAGTGGTTATGCCCTGCATCTCCAAAAAGATTAAGGAGCTTTTCCTCACATACATTTACAACAGGCATTTCTTTATGCACTGGCATGACGTAACTGTAGCCGCTACAGGTGAGGTTCATTCATTTCCTTTCATTAGATTCATTTATGTTAAACTTACGCAGCATGCAAAGCTTGGAAGTTTGGCAAAGCAAGGGAAATAGCATGCCTCTGCACAGAAAAGAAGACATTGGTTCAATGCACGTCACATTCTACCGAGCCGTCTTGTTACTGCACTGCAACACAGAAAGATCAAACTCATAAATATTGCGTGTTCTGGGACTGATGAAGAACAAACAGCCAATTAAAATCCAGCTTGCCGCTGCTTGCTCTTTCCTTCCCGCAGTCTCGCTTTTTCCATCTTCTTGTTCTGTCTGTCAGTTTGTACAATTTACAGCCTAGTTTGTAGAACTAGGTTGCAAAGGCAGCTACAGTATATTTTAATGATGAGGGCATAGGTAGCCCAGTTTGCCAAAACCTCTCCTTCATGTCAAGCCAGCACATTTCATGTCTCCTTAAAAAATATAAAATATGCTACACTGACATGTTCTTATCTATTTTTGTGCATATAACTTCTTATTTAAAACACATTGGCTGTTTGCTGTTCACTCCTTTTGAGCTCCCTGGAAACACTGACGATAGCAGAATAGGATAGGAAGCACAAGGAATCTGCCATCTTCACTTTTGCACCTCGTTTTGAAAGGTGTACAGGGAAAATGGAAACCAGCAGAGTGCTGTTACTGGCAGAAAGTTATGTCTTTTCATAGCGGCCCCATAGTCACGCTTGTCTTGTGACCGCTCAGGTTTGAATGCCGAAGAACTGTGAATTGTGGACAAAAAGGTTATTTGAGCATTGGCTCGACATAAGTCAGAGATACAAAAAGCACCATGGCATCAGAAGCTGCAGTCAGCATGAGACGGAGCTCAAATCAAATCCTGTCTACAGCCGTAACCTCCTTTATTCCCCTTCTTGTGGCTTTCTCTCCTGTACCCATGCAGATTAGCCAGACTGGTTTTGGCTGCAAAGACATCAGTTCCCTGAATGGAACACATGAGTTGATGAGGCAATAACACTGCAGATCGCTATAGTTCAGATGTGTTGTTTGAGGAATGAATATCAGTCTTTCAGTCTCTCATACACAAACACACTGCACCTGTGCAAGCAGAAGAAAAGTGTCTTAGAAATGGAATGACAAAGAGATTTTAAACTTTTGTCTGTGTTTGCCTATAAATACATACCTAAAATTAACTCTAATCATGTAAGGTACATTAACAATTATGATCTTGTTAAGATTGTTCATCCATCTTCGCTTTCAGTTTCATGTATGTGATTCTGACACTGGAGTTGTTTCCTTGAGTGGAAATCTACCATTTCTGATGGTGTCAAAATGTGTGTTTATTTCACGTGTTGCATGGTAATTGGTCCTATAAGAGAAACGGACTGTTCTTGTAGATCAGTCATGTACAGCGAGAATTTTCATTCGTATCATGCAGCAAGAATACCGCACAAAACAATACATCTGGGAAATGGCAGCACATCAGCACTGGGTTGTGGTCAGTCAGTTTGGCCTATTGTTGAGGTTGAATATTTAACTTTAAATCCAGCTTTGCAGCAGTCACAGTTCACCTTATAAAAAGAAATTCACCAAAGCAGCTTAGACAAATAAAGCTGTCAAGAACATGATCTTGATTTGTAGTCATATTTACAGTATTTTCTGCACTATATGGCGCACTGGACTATAAAGCCCACCTTCAACAAATGGCTTATTTTAAAGCTTTTTTATACTTAAGGCACACCAGATTATAATGTGCACGGTCGGTTTTTGAGGAAATTAAAGGCGTTTAGGTGCGCCATATAGTGCGGAAAATACTGCAACTCTCCGCATACTCTAATTCCTGACAATGTCATCTTCTCTCAGCAGCCCAAGGACAAAGAGGTAAGTTTTAGCCCTTAATTAAAGACAGTGTAAAAGGGAGAAACAAATCAATTTCATTAAATTGTTCAACATGATCCATTAGTGACATTAAATGTCAAGCATCTGCTGATGACAAGAAAGGTAAGTTTTATCTGTTATTCTGAGCCAAGTTTTGAAGACAGATTTGTTTGTTGTGCTCGGAGCAAACTTAACAAATGTTCGCTTTTTGTCAGCACTGGCTGCTTAGAGGAAAGCCGACACACTGCTTTCTATTACATTTAAAGCTGTTATTGTGTCAGTTCAGCACAATACATCAATGGGAATTTGTGTGCTGTATGTAATGACATATTGTGTTTTTTATCCGTCTCCTTAGTGGAGTCTAGATTTCTCTATTTAGATAATAGATATTCTCTATTTAGATATTAAATATTCTCTATTTAGATATTATTTAGATATCAAATATTTATATTTAATATCTAAAGGCTGGTAAGGTCCTCTCCAGAAAACTTTGGCCTCTACAAAAACATGAGGCATGGATGCAGGACAAGGCCTGCAGTAGTTAAACATGTATGATTTATGTGTTTACACCGCCATGAAATATAACTCTATACCTGTACACTTCACTTATATGCAGTTTGGATGGTAAAGTTTCTGTATTTTCTAACGGGTTTTCTAGGGATATTAATCATGTTGTGCCTTATGTCGCTTAGTTTAAAAAAATTTGGACCCAATCTTCCAAAATTCACCCTACTGTTTTATAGTCTGTCTGCATTTTGAGTTGAGTTTATTTGGTAGCTGTTGATTTCTGGCTTGTCTTGTTCTACAGTAGAGCCGTGGTGAAAAGGTCCGTTTTCTTGTAGTTAATTAGAGTAACATTATTGTGTTTTTTCAAAATCCCCCCCCCCCCAAAAAAAAATCGATCCAAAGCACATCTTTAGATGTCGAGTTATACAGTATCGATTCAGCATTTGTTATGTTAGAAAATGTGACGTTACTCAGCATTCATTTGGTTTGATTGGCAGACTTTGATATAGATGCAATATTTCAACCTGTCAAAGAAACAACAGAAGTGTGTGTGTGTGTGTGTGTGTGTGTGTGTGTGTGTGTGTGTGTGTGTGTGTGTGTGTGTGTGTGTGTGTTTCAAATGCTGCATTTACTCTAATATCAGTGACACAAATCAACCAAAGATGTTGTGTGTCTACTGTCTGTGGCCTCTGTGTTGTGGAAACTCACAATAAGGCCTGGAAGCTGCTTACAATATGAAACAGAATCCCTAACAGACTGTTCAGGACGTCGCTGCACAACAATCCCAGACTGACTTTTAGACGAGTGTGTACAACAACTGTGTACTCCAGACGCCACAGAGACAACAGTACACACTGTGTGTGGAGTCATTGCTTATGTATAAAGCCTTTTTTTTTTCTTAAAAAGCAAGTATTTCAGTTGTATCTTAATCTCACTTGTTGCTCTTTAGTGTCAGTAGATATTTTTACTCATTGTTGATAATGTGTATTCAGTTGTCTTTCTTTCCTCTTTTATTAATTCTAGTGAGGCAACAAAGAGAAAACCCATTACATTTTAATGACAATAGCTGGTCAGAAATGGCGGCGGAATCTGTCCAGAAATTCTGTTTGATATCCAGGGTTTGGACTTTGGACCTCATTTACAGTATACCAACTACAATTACAATACACCTCTGGTGACATCACCATGAGTTATAGATTCATTACAAAGAGCCATTAATGTAATGCAATTAACCCTCTGGCTTAGCAGGCCATTTTTCAGATTTTTATATCCCTTATTAATTTAATACTTTTTAAGGTGCTTACATACAGTGTAATATGGAGGTGTTTAATTTGCAACAGCAGCTCACTGTTCTAGAAGATGATGATTCAATTTCTCCTTGAGGGAGAGACCATTTGTTCTAAGAACACATTTTGAATTCAAATTTTTGAACTCTACTCAAATTTTTAATGAAAACATTTTTTTTCTTTCTTCTATTTCTGAAAGGATCGCTGAAGCAGTTTACCTTTTCAAATACATAGGAGAAAAATGTATACTTCATGTTTAATAATGACATTTCTAGAAATAAATCATTTTTGAGCTTGTTTGAGATGAAGTGTTTTTTTTTTTTTTTTGCTTTTGCAGCAATTCAGCTGTGAATGATTATATATTACATATGTTATGGGTCATAAGTATGACCACATTTTTTGTTTTTTCTTTATACCACAGATATTTATTAAATCTAAAACTCACTCAGAAAAACATTAATCACATAAATCCACTTGTGCACGAGTGAGTTGACCCTTCTGTGTTATGGGTCGCTCTGAGTCCCAATTAAACCACATTTTGAAATCATTTAATGAATGCACTGGCAGGTGTTTGAAACATTTCAAAACTACATAGATATTAAAGTATAATATGACACGTTAAGACTATATATATTCATGACATGATCATTTATTCATGTTATGTTTCCACTAAATCCCACAGCAGGTTCAGAAATAATCTAATGAAGAAAGAGATCCCCAAACTCAATTATCCATAACACTGTCAGAGGTACAAAGTCACAACCTAACCACGAAGTTTGCTGCAATACAAAGTTTAATTAGAAATGTTTATATTTACTTTTTTATTGCGCGTACCACATGGTTTGGGATGAAGACAACTGTGATAATATATTATAAATGATTTTTCTGATCTTTTTGATCATACTGAAATGTGTCAATAATTGCAATTTAATTAAATTTAAATTTAATTACCTCACACATTCCTTAATAGATGACATGAGTTTATATGTGATTACATGAGTAATGCACCAAAGTATTGACCCAAGTATTGACCTTCAAGAAACCAGTAAGGCAATAAAATCCCCATAATTATAGAAAAAAATGTCCATCCTCAATTTTGGCTTTTGACAATACTAACAGCTAGAGGTGTCCCAAGGTTTTGATTGAGGACAATAGTATCTGGCATTAAAACCTGCTGATTTGAAAGTGTTGTCTATGTTTTTTGTGGAATCAGGCTAAAACAGCACTCAGTAATAATGTTGATGAAAACAACTCAGGAAGTATGATTACAGCGGTAAAGCTCTCCATATTCATTTGTGCTGCCTTTCGTTTGTGTAAAGAAGCAAATCTCTCAGTCTTTGAAGTTCTTTTCTTCCACAGTCAGACCAGCAGCTAAATTATGCTAAAGCATTTTCAGTCTGCTTCAAGGCGAGAGCCCTGATTGCTTCATCAATACTAGTCAACACGCCAAGCCGAGTACAGCCTTCTATCTGAAAGGCTTGCCAATCAATCATAGGTACAGACTTTTCTTTCTGGTGGATGCGGGAAACCCAGTTCATTCATCCTGATGGTTTTAGAATTCACTGCATCTTTCTGATTTTCTTTTCAAGGCCACCCTTGTGGCCCCAGTTTCTGTCGACACCTGTGGTCTAATGACCATGTGCGTGAATTCATGCCCTTTGAGGTGGCAGCAGCCTCATTCAATTGTTGTCTTTGTCCATGGCTGAGAAAGGAATAATGCCGCCTTATGCAGCGGTGTGTACTGTGAATGAGAGCTGCTGTAAGGAAGATAGATTAAGCTACGACTGAATGATAACACAAGCAGTACCCCTAAATGTGACACTTTTCTGTTTGTTGAAAGGATGATCTAGTTTATGGAGGTGCAACTTTTTCATGAGACACCATTCTGGTTAGAGTCTGTCACTTGAAGAACTCCTGGTTGTCCAGTGTGGCTGGGGCACAATTGTAAGTCCGTCACACACCTGAGCTTTGGAAAGCACAAATACACACTAACACATTCACATCCAGGCACCTTCTCTCTCACGCATGCACTGTCAATGGAAGAAAGATCTACTTGGTAAATCAGCCATATATTTGGCCATTCTTAGCTTGTCAGTGCCTCCTTCTACTTCCTGAAGCTTGTCAAATCTGGTCAAGCCATGTGTCAGTAAAGAAGAGGCCGATTAGTTTTGCTTATCCTCTCCTTCCCTCCTTACTCCATTGACAGATAGATGCCTGCCATCATTTCCTGCCCTTGCTGGATTTCCTTCGACTCCTCGAACTCCTCCCCTTCCACAGTGTTTTTTTGGCGGTTGAGCGTTCACCATGCAGAAGGTTCTGCCAGTGAAGCAAAGGGTGTAAAAAACATGCTCCGGTGGGTTGTTGTAAAGTTGTTTTCCATTTTTCCCCAGTGAGCTCATTTGAGGTGAGATACTGAGAAATTGAATGAGTGAGGAGCAGTGTTGAGTCGGTTCACCTCAGTTCGCTGTTCTCCTTCTTTTTGCTGTCTTTCATTCTCTGCTCTCCCTCCTCCTGATTCTCAGTACTGAAGCTGTGACTGACAGGTCTTATCACGCATCATATGGAGTTTGGCAACAAGGTGAAGAACTTTAAAAATGTAGGAAGTTAGAAAATAGACAAACATGGTTTTTGCAGCTGGACTGTAGCTGGGTTGCAGTGACTGAAGACTGTTGGCCAGAACTCCATGCTGCTCCTAAATCAGCAAAGCTCTCCAGAAAATCTGCTCTCATTGGTTAAAAAGACATAAATATATATATATACAAAAACAAAACAAAAAACTTGCAGGCAGGCATCTGGTCTAGTGCTACCAGACAGTGTTAGGCAGATTTTTAAACACACTTCTCAAAATGACTTCCCATTGACAGTGAACGTATGAAACAATATTTCATAAAAAGTAAGCTCAAACTCAGTGAGTCTAAACAGTTTCTACAAAATCACTTCGTTCAGCATCTTTGACAAGTGCTGTTTGTGTTAAATTTTAAGTTATTTTAGCCTCCTTAGTTCTTCTGGGAAACCTGATTGTTAATCAAAGCATTCATTGAAGCCTAAGAAATATGAACTCTAAAAATCTTTTAAGTTGTGCGTTCATTTATTAATTTGTTAATTATTCACTGAAAACAATAGAAAAAAATTCCTAGTTCTTGTTGTAAAGTTGGACTCACTTGTCTCGGTTAACAAGGGGTGAATGTAATAGAAAGGGAAATGAACAAATTATTTTTTGTGTATATGGTAACATGGAGAATGAAACCATTTCTTTGTTTATTTATTAGAATTGTATAAGTAAAAGGTTGTAATAACATACTAATGTAATTTTAGTCCCATATGAAAAAATAACTGTATCATGAGAATAACTGTTATGTCACTTGTGCAAGTGCTACTTTTATGTCTGGCAGATGAGTTTAAAATTATAATCTAATATGAAGCATCTAAAGGATTCGTAGACTGACAGAAACAACACTGACCATTTAATTCATATCAATATAAAGACGGTCTGATGGTATAATTCTTAAAAATTTAACATTTCTGGCACAATTAACGGTTTCTTCATTGTTTACTGTCATCACTTTGAAACTTCTTCTGAAAGGCTAGTCACATACTACATGTTGTATTTTTAAGATATTAAATTTATGGTTAAATTAGCCTTTTGAGAAAATGGCACACATCTAGAGCATTGGGCCTATATATATTATATAGACCTTGTTCAGACTAGTCGTCTATATCTGATTTTTTTACCCATCCAGATTGTTGTCGCGTATCTCATTTGTAGTCTGAACAGTCCCAAATGGATTTTTGCGGGACGGATTGAAACAACATTCGGGAGGTAGTTTTGTGTTCGGCTATGGACAGACGCAATCTGATATGCCCGAAGTCTGAACGGGGCCTTAATGGCTACTGGAGCATGAGAACATAAACAGTCACATGCTGCCAAGACGAGTGCTAGAGGACTGTCTAAGTGAATCTGGGGCCTTTGCTTAGAGAGTCAAAGCAAAGATAATGAGCGGACTGTGCGTTCACCAGCTACCACTGGTTAACAGTTTAATTGGCTAATCAATAAGTCAGTCAATTGTTCAACTTACCCATTAGTTACTTGTGTGTGCTTTGCGCCTCCAATCACAAACATAAGGGTCAGTTTAATTAAATATGGAAATTGCAAACGCTTCCTGCTCCCTGCTGTTCCTCTCCACCTCTTCATCAATGTCTGTTTTTGTCCTCGTTACTGCAGTGCTCTCCACCATTGACATGCAAATTGGCTCCATCTCGATCATCTCTCTCGTGTTGTGTCCCTTCCCCACTGCTAATTAAATTGCAGCATACTCAACAGGGGAGAAGCATCTAGTAGGGCTCTGATAGGCTGTTAATGTTTCCTCATCAAGGGTCATTAATCACACTTTGAGAGAGATAAGCGACAAAGTTTCACAGCCTCATTCTGCTTACGGGACAAGACTGTTTCGATGTTAGTGCTTGACTCTCTGATCTTTACTGTGCAGTCAGAGTGTGAAAACAGCATGTGGGATTTTAATATGTCCCAAACTATAGTTTGAAAACAAAATAAATTATTTGAATTTCAAGCAAACAGGCATTGTAGTAGCAACAACATAACTGATAAGAGAGTTGGTGTTGCTTTTCTTGGGAAAAGTCAAAGGAGTCAGTGCTTCGGCTCTTTCTTATTGATGAATATTGCTAGTCTGATATGTTATACATTCATTTCTTCACCACATATTGTGCTGGTGTAGGAGGAAATTGCAATGAGGAAAACAAATTTCTGTAGCTTCTCCAATGCGATTTAAGTATATTTGTCATTTGAAGCAATTCTGGTGACACAACATATATGGGGACTTATCCTAAAACTCCACCAGTGAAAGGTATATAAGGTCATGTTTGTCCGTCTCATTGTTCCCAACATGTGTTGAAAAGACATGGACATTTATAAAACGTGCAATTAGTGGAACATGTTACATGAAAGATGATTAAAGTTTGAGATTGATCTGAGTTAGGTTGTGGATTCTAATTTCTTTTTCAGTTTTCCCTAATGAGATGTGAGATGATCTTTTTTTCTAATATCATGAAACACAATTAAAAAAAGTATTCAATAAAAGCAAATGCACAACAAAGTATGGAGAGCTCATCATGAACCATCACTATGAGCAACTGAATCCTGGAAGATATCAATCAGTTGAGCTAAAGCAGATTCATGGTCATTCCAAAAATTTACTATATTTTTTAAAAGATACTAAGCCATATTCAGTCCCCCAAAAAAATCAAAGACATACATTTATACGGAAAACCATATTTTTGTTGATAACTCCTCGGCCCCGTCCACACATAGCCGGATCTTTTTGAAAACGCAAGTTTTTTTGTTACTGTTATGCATTCCATCCACACGGCAACGCAGATATCCGGGACAAAAATGCAACTTACGACGCCAGTTCTGGGTCGGACCAGGACGCGCTGCCCGCTGGTGCGAGAACTCTGTGACGTGATGGAGGTCGTCCTCCAGGAGGAACAGCCTGAATTTCCACACGTTCCGATCCTCTCTCCTTTTGTTTTCGGAGTTGTTCTGTTTATCAATGTGTTCATCAACGCACTTATGCTGTTACGTGTGAATGGAGATTTTTTTGAAAACGCTCTCGTCTGGACGCACATTTTTTTCTTTGCCAGTTGAAGTTGCGTTTTTTTGAAAAGATCGTGTGGACATGACCTTAAACTGCTCCTGAAAAACACAGGATTCCAGATGAAAAGAGTGTTCTAGAGTCCAAGGCTGGGATGTTCAACATAATTTATGCAACATTCTAGGGTCAGATGTACAATAATTGTTGGACTGCTGCTTTTTTTTTTAAACGCGATGACAATTATTCATTGTTTTCTTTTGATACATACAGGCTTTTCTGTTATTAGTAACAACGGCACTCTGTAATGTAGTATCCAAATTTGTGTATATTTGCAGCCCATAACTAAAAAGATTGTAGCCGTTAACCACCAGTTGAAAACAAACGGAATGGGCGGGAGACCGTGTAACTGGAGAGGGAAATGTTCAGCCATAGACAGAGGTCTTCCTTTATTGTGCAAGCTGCTGCTGTACAAAAAAGACGGATTTAAAACATCGGCTGATTGAACAAGCAAACAAATAATCAAGAATGTTTTTTATCATATCATAGAAAGCTTCTTTTAATGTTGTACAATTTACAGCTGCTCCTCTTACATCAACAACTCAACATCAACACTTTTTAATGAGCCTTCCAGAATGTCCATAGCAAAAAGGATAATATACTGTTAACCCTTTCTGCAAATGCAAAATTAAATGTACTCCATGTAATTCCATGTTTTCAAGAAAGTATAAATTGTGAAAAACAAAATGGCATGGCTCTTTTGAAACTGCAATACCTTTTCATATTATGTAGATGTTACACTAAAGTTGGAACAGAAGGTGAAAGTGTTAAAACATCTCACCTGCATGACATAAAACCAAACATATAATGGTCAGTTTGTGATCCATTATGTCCTTTTGTGACTGCTTGTTGCTTGTTTAGTTGAGTATGTCTTCATCCAGTGGGGCCAAAGACAAACAGCTTGTTCCACAGCTGTAAGATGATCCAATCTGAACTGCATTCTCAGTGTGCCTTTGAGCTGTGACACCTGTACTTAGGGCTGTCGACTCAGGAAGGATTCAAACATGACTCACGCTGATACCTGGTCTGAAGAGTATCGGTGTTGCACATTGTGTTGTGAGTCGTAGAATCCTGTGTTGTGTTATACCTAATGTCACAATGCAACTGTAATCACAGATTCATAAATGTACAGCAATAATGGGGTAGTCAGCATAAAGCAGAGACACATGCAAATAGAGCAGCATTAAAAAGCAATCATCCTCATTGCACCGTGAACATCATTTTCACTGAAGCTGCAGACAAGGAGTTCTTTACCTTGCTATCTTTTAATAATGCTAGTGTTGCTTATGTGAGTTTTTGGGGCTCTCCTTGCTCGGGTCATTTAGATGTAGAGGTGGTGCAAAACAAACAGTTTTTTATAGATTTACATAAAATGTCCAGTTATTTCTCCTGATGGGACTTAAGCTGAAACTCATTTCATGTGTGGTGTGATGATAGCTTGTTATTTCAATGCTTTACGTGTGTGTGTGTGTGATGCCGGTTTTCCTGAACAACATAATCATGGAAGTCCATTTATCAATTTCTCTGGGGTCAAACAAACATCCGCCAGATCTTATTATGCAAATGACATAAAACTTACATTAATGATATTCATGAGATTATGATGATTTTCACAAATGTTTGTCCACGCATCGACTACATATTGAGGGGACAAAAATTAAATTGACCTTTGTATTGGCTCTGTACTTGATAACGTAACAGCATCACTTAATTGAAGTCAAGCACAATACACATTTTTCATTATTTATTTTTTGACATGACGTTTAATTAAATTCATTACTTACATTCATTATTGTGATCCATGATGGACAGTTGTCAACACAGTTCGTACTACGCTGTGCTGTTGAGTTATTTTTTGGGGCTGAATGTCACTGATTTCAATCCCTGATCAAATCTGTTAATATGAATCCATTTTACCTCCAGCTTTGACAGCCAGACACCAACAAATTGCATTTTCTTTGGGTGAATTTCTGATTTATTACTTTCAAAATTGTGCCTGATAGTGTTTTAGTACTTGAATGTTATATTTAAATGGCAATTGTTTCCCGGAGTTTGTCCTAATGTTAGATGAAGTGGGATGAGCTGCATTACAAATCTGTTACCCTCACCTCAATGCTATTATAGAATCATTCCCTCATTTCCTTGGACTAAAAACTGTGCAAATTCACTTCACCATCAGACACTTCATGAATATCAAAACCTTGTATCAGACTGCAAACTTGACGAAGTTGTTCCTTAATCTTAGCTGTTGAGTGATAGAGTTGTCAAGTGAAATTCATAGAGATGAACCTTTTGTGGACTCACGTCTTTAGCCATTGTTGGGCTGAGTTTTCTGCATGACAAGACCATCAAGGTCGGGAAAACCCGGTAAATCTTAATTGCCAACTGATAGTTGAATTTGTGTTAGTCGAATAAATTCTGAGTCGTATATAGGGCCTCACAGACATTGTCCAGATAAATCACATAGTGTTGTTAAAAAGCTAGTTTTTATGTCTTCAAATGACTGAAGAATGTCGTGGGGATTGAGGTTACTGGTAGCTACCAGCAATCAGGTTAAGATGCATTATTTCCTCAAATTTATCATTTAGCTGAAACTCAAAGCTAAGTTATTTAAGCCTTTTAATTGAAGTGTTAATTATCAGTAAGGGATCTTCAGTTAATTTCCTTCTAGCATCAGTTTCAACTTGCATTAAGATAAATGACTCTGAAAGCTATCATTAATTGCACAAAACTCAGCATTTCTGATTTTGTCACACATGACCGGACTTCCATCCTGTGTGTCACAGAACTGGAGATGCAGTAATAAATTTCACAAAGCCTCTTCCGTATTATCTCTGTTCCCTAACTGTAATCTTATTTTATAGGAGCTGTCGTTCAGTTTTAGTGACATTGTTTATGAACCAACTAGGTAGGGCTCAAAGAAGCCACATGAATGACCAGTAAATATTACCCCTGCTTCTTTAATTAACATCGGCTACACGAGGAGATCCTTTCAGAGGAATTTCTTTTTATGGAGGGATGATACATTTATGAAAAACACACAAAGGTCTTGATGTCGAATAAAATCTTACAAACGCCAGCGTCAAATAATCTATCATGCCATTTTAATTTGATCCTAAAAAAAAAATAAACTGGAACTGTACATCCCCTGGGCATACAAGCAGCAGCATATTACAGTCCAGACAGATTTATTCAGCAGCACACATGGGTGATTGATTGTTCAACTTCATCACTCACTATAATAAACACTAACATTGTCAGGTTGATACTTTGCCTGATGTAATTTTCCATAACTCCTTATACTCTTGGGCCATGGGCTGCCTCTTTTCACTCCCCACACATGAAATACAGCAGTTGGTGGCCTTTGGCATTAAAAATGATGTTGGAGTTCCCTTGTAGCATCATTCCCAGAGATACATTGTGAATATTTTCACAATGTGAACTGGAGGAATTAGGACTATTGCACCAATTGGGCTAGTAGTTTTAGTTAAAGCTAAGACAAATTGATAATTTCCCATTTTTGCAAACAGCAAAACTTTGCTTGAACACAACAGACTTGGAGATATACTGTACGTTGAGTGTCGTAGTTCAAAATGTATGGCTCAATGTAAAAGATGACAGACTAGTTCTTTTTTTTTTCTGCATGTATTCTCATAGTTTAACCCCATAAAAGGGGGTCAACTTTTTATGAGATCAATGCTTATTTTAGTCTTGCAGCAAAATCTTTTATATATTTTAGTGCGTATGACAGACCAGTTCTGTCTCTACTTTGCTTTCAATTTGATGGAACAGTCCAATCATAAATCACTGATGGCAGTGTATCCAAAATTCTGAATTCTGAAAAAAAAAGTAAAATAAAAATTGTCACAGCATAATGCATAGCAGGTGCATCACAACAACTTCCTCTACTGTCCTTTGCTATCAACATGTTTAACTTCTGGCTGCACTCCTGCACTCTTAATGCCAAGGTCAAGGTCAAGTTTATTTCAATAGCACAATTGAAAACAACCAGATTTGACCAGAGAGCAATGTAACACCCTAAAAACAAGTAAGTAAGTAAATAAATAAATAAATCTTAAAATTGATTCTGAAGTGGACTGGAAGCCAGTGGAGTGAAGCTAAAACTGGACCAACATGTTCATGTTTTCTTGTTGAGGTTAAGGTCACTCAAGCAGTGTAGGATGGGTTGTAGTGAATCTAAATACAGTATTTTCCGGACTATAAGGCACACCTAAAAGCCTAAAATTTTCTCATAAACCTATAGTGCGCCTTATAATCCGGTGCGCCTTGTATATGGATTAATATTCATATTAATATTGGTTAAAAACATGATCGCTGAAAAAAAGCCGGCAGTCTGGCCTCCAGTCATGCCGCACTCCGCCACCAGGGGAGCCCCCTCACAAGGCACTCGGGCCCACGCCCCCTAACAACGGTAGTCAAGGGGCGTCACCGAAGTCCCGGCTCCGACTGAGCTGCTCTCAGATGGTAGAGCAGACTGTAGGAGCACCGGTGATTACGTAGCAAAACATAATGAACTTTTAACAATTCTATTAATAAAGTTTGAATGACTGTCTGATCTCAGTATTTCCCAATTACTGTGGCGTCGGAAATAACCCACTTTAAACTTAATTGGTCTTAAAAATGCCATTGTGCTGTCATCTGGAATCTAGTGATGGTCCATTCTATTAGTCTGTGGAAACACACGGAGAAACTGGCATAAAGGTGAATGAAAGACCCTCAAAGCTGAACTTCCAGCCTTTTCTGAAATTTCAAGAGCAAAGTCACTGCGTTTCTGTTGTGTTGCATAGATTTGCAAATGTAGTTGATACCTCTGGGGGGGCGGCGGAGGGGCGCATTCAGGCTTGTGTATTCTGTCTGCAGCGACGTGCTGTGAGATTCACGGCTCTCATAAAAAGGGTGGAGGTTGCTGCATGCGACCAATCACAAACATGCAACAAATCGGCCCGAGCCGCATATTTCACAACGGAGGAGCAAACAATAATAATCAATAAATACGAGCGATACAAATCAATAATCCAGGCAAAAAGCAACACAGTTGCAGCTGCCAAACGGCGCAAGGATCGCTGGCAAAAAAATTGCCGACTGTCAATGTGGAAGTTAGTGCCATTATAATATTACTTCCCCACTATGACTGCACTTATATATCTGACTACAGTAACATTTGTGTGTTCCATAAATGTATGTGTGTACGACATGTTTCATTATGGCATGTGATTGTAGCCCCCACAACTTTATGAATGGCTCTACATACTGTGTTCTTCCCGAGGTTTTCGGCATCGCCAACAGAATACATAAAAGTACCTATGAATGAATGAATCAATCCAGGATTTACTTAAACAAACAATTGATTAATGGCATTTTATCTGTGGCTTGCTTGTAACCCATCCAACAAGGGATTTAAGGACATCATAATAATTATGAATATCACTAAGAAATATATTAACTGTGGCAAAGAACCTCAGTGCAATGCACACTGTCTGCGGGGCTGTCAGCGCGTGGTTGCGGTGCGTTACATTACTGATGTAAGGCTCCAGCAGCTGACAGATGTAATGTAACCCCTCTCCCCAAAACCTTTACCTTTCCTACAGTTCAGGCAATTTGAACGGATTACAGCGATCTCTAAATATTCTCTCGTGCCTGAGCGCTCTTCTCACAAGCTGTGCACCAAGATCCACCGGGTTCTCATAAAACGAACAGCCCATTTTCCAAGAGAACTGATTGGTCAGTAGGTGGGGCTGTTATACCTGCTGAGCTCTGATTGGTCAGTAGGTGGGTCTGTTATACCTGCTGAGCTCTTATCCTGAATTTATCCTACTCCGGAGCAGGTTAGGTGGTCAGCATAGGTTACCGCGACAACGTAGCCTGATAGAAAGTCAGCGACCTTTATGGTACCGAAAAGCCAGGGTTAAGCCTGTAGTTATCTCACTAAGCCGTAATCCAGCTTTATGGTACAGGCCTCTGGTTTCCTTGATGAGGCTCAGAATGGCTTATTGACATAACAATAGGGGCCATTCAAAGGTAGTCAGGAAGTCATGAATGCAATCATGACTGCCTGAGCAGAAAAGCCTCTATTTAGTAGACGGATTGCGCAACTACAGCTGCTGCAGTTTATCAAATAAATGTTATTTATTTTTTATTGTATGCGTCTTATAATCCGGTGCGCCTTATATATGAAATAAATTATAAAACAAAATATTTATTGAGGGTGCACCTTATAGTCCAGTGCGCCTTATAGTGCAGAAAATACTGTAATTCTACGAGTCATCTGCAAAACAATGAAATGACCTGTTCGTTTCAAGATGGAACCCACGGCAGTAGATACAAGGAAAATAGCAAGAGGCCCCCCAAAAAAGGAACTCTGGGGTACTCCGCAGGAGAGAGGGGTAACAGAAATAATAATAATAATAATAATAATAATAATAATAATAAATACCAGGTTAGACAGGCTACATTGAAATACTTGGGTGTCTGACAGACACATTTATTTAGGTATGTATATTTTTTCATATGTGGATGGAGTATAAATACGTCCATAGTGCCTCAGGTAACACCTTTTGAAGAAGTGGGAGACAGAACATGTTGCCATTGGAGAAGAGGTCGAAGGATTACATGCATGCAGGTTTTTTTTTTTTTTTTCTTCGTTTATTTTTTCTCAATCTGTTTGGCTTCATTTTCATTTGAACATTTGATCTCCTTGTGAACGTCTTGTAACATGCACAGACCCACCAGGTGTTTGTCTCACCAGGTCAGTCATTACACAGGGACAAATTCTGTCCAATGTTTTTGCAATGTTCCTTTTAAATTCTCTTCTAAGTTTTTGCAGTGAAATCCATATTAAACATGAATCCAGTGATGAAGTAAGCTACAAAATCCAATCATCTTATTGTGCAAAATTCCCAGAAAACCAAGTTAGAAAAGCAAAGTAGTTACTGTATTTACAAGGTTATAGTCTCTATAGCACAAATGTATTCCTTTTTGTATCCCTTTCTCATGTATTTTGTTTTCTGCAAGGTTTCCCTCTCATATATGACATATGTTTTGCTTTTTACACCCTGTTTTTGTGTTTCCCACCTTTGTAATTGTCCTGATTAGTTTCGTGTAGCCATAATGAGTCTCTTGTGTATTTAGTCCATGTGTTTTCTTTCAGTTATCCATATTTTAGTATCTCATCTGTATTCCTGTGTGAGTTGTGTGTGAATACTGCTTTGTTTTCAGGTATCTTTATGCATTTCTCTTTAGCTTTTATTACTGTAAAAAGGTTTTGTGATAGGACTCCAATGCAAGACTCCAAGCAGCCAGGTTGAAAAACAGAAACAAAACAAAAAAGCAGTTCTTAATAACAAAGTAGAATCTAGACAATAAGAACTGGCAGGTAACAAAGGAGGAAAAGCAGATTGAGGCAAATCCAAAAACAAAATGAGAAATATAGACACAGACAAGAGACTGGTAGGCAGGGAGAACACAGTGTGAACTACAGATGAAACACAAGAGGCAAGCATAGAGAAGTTGACAAATGAAAGATGGCAAACACATGGAGTAAATACACAGGAGGCTAATCAGGGACAGGTGAACCCGATCAGAGGCAATCACAAACACAGGACATACACAAAGGTATAAAGTACAAAATGGTATGAAAGACGAGACTGACAGCTCTGAAGCAAGACTACTAAACAAAAACTCAAAAGAAAGATTAGTATCCTTTTTGGTCAGCCATCACATTTATAGTGAGGTAAACTTGTAAAAACTGAGACCTGATATTTTATATTCCTGTAACGTTTTCAATGTGTTCCACTGTTGTACAGACATCATAAAATACTGAATACACAGCACATCTCCAAATGTTACAGTATCATGATTTTAATGATTAAACCTTTGTGGTCTATTTCAAACTCAGCTGAATGTAACATTTTTGAACTTTCTGGATACTAAAATCCAATAATAATCCTGCTCCTAGGCCCTATGATACTACAGCAAATGACGACAAAGGAAGACAAAGGGTAGGGTTTCAAAATAAGCATTGGGTTTGAGTTTAACAAAGTTATATCAAAAATAGGACAATCTACTGTATGTGCACATCTATCCGTGATGGAGAAGCTTAATGTTGTACCGTTCTAAATATGCGAATTGTTGCCTGGGTGATGAATCCTCTGTGAGGGCATGAGAGCATAAACAGGGAACTGAAAATAAATGTGTTCCCTGTCACTATTTGTACCTTGAAATGTGTGCTTAATTATTAATTTTCCTCTTCACATGTGATACAGACAGAGGCTTGTAAGCCATCACGCTTGATCTGCTTTGTAACAACGGTTAGCATCCACTCTTCATTCCCATGTGTTGGTTAACACATTACATGAAAAAAAACACTGTATTCCCAGGCTGATGTCTGGATGTCTGCCCTGCACCCCAAGCAAGATGGGGTCACCACAGCCAAGGAGCAAATTGTGTAAATAAGACTTTCCTCTTCTTTTCTTTTTAATACTCCCTGCTTCACTGGGTTTCCAATAAAGCTTACATGAGGCTCACAAATACATTTGCTGCATGCATGCCCAACAAGAAGCAGCGAGGGGGAAACAGCAGCGACTATGTCATCAGTCTATTTTTCAAACACGACACATTTAGTATAAAAATTTTAATCTACGAGAGGACCGCACTGTGTATTTGATGTGTGTTTGCTGCTGCTTAAGGCAGTGCAAAGTTAATTAAATTTTAAGAAAGTTGGGGTGCTGCGTCAGCTGCAGCAGAACGAGAGCATGCATATGGACGGAAGCACAGACGAGGGTGGGGAGCTGGGACCTGCTCGTTTGATTAGGAAGCCTAATGAACCTGCAGAATCCTCAGGTTTATCAGTGAAGTATAAAAAACTTACAGCATAGCAAGGAGCTGCTGTCTCTTGAACCTCAGTGTGCTGACTGAACATCAGCAGATCCACTAATGTATCCTCACTGACATGCAGAATATTCAATACATGCTGGACATAGATGATGTAGAAATGATTTTCTATTAGTAATCAATGGTCTCTAATGTTTCATGTGACCTTTCAGTACCCAGTATGTCCTCTTTGAACCATAACAATTGTGTTACTACAATAGCAGTATCACACGATCTTTACCTAATGAAAAACCAACAAAAGTGAGCAGTCACGTAGTGTTTAGCCAATAGGATCGACGTGGAGCGTAACTGAATTTCTGCCAGCATCGTCGACCACAGAGAACAAGAAAATCATATGATTTGAGTTTTACTTTGCCTCATCATCAGGTTGACCTGGAAGGGAAGTGTGTTGAAGCACAACAAAAACAAACCAACAAACAACAAAGATAAAAGAGTGAAAATACCTGGCTTCTACCAATTTTCAATTAGCCTTTGCCAGATGCTGGAGGACATTGGAGCATAGAGTATATTTTTGCTGATTGGGGAGACTGTTGACTAGTAATAACAAGCAGATATATCTGATATATCTGCCAACTGTGTAAATGATCCAGTAGCATGACAACACAAGCTATAAACAATGCAGCTAATCCTCCTTTCAATGGCTCATACATTTCAATTATTTTAATTAATGAATAATGCTTTGTAATGATTTTTTAATACCACAGTAACACAAATTAACACTGTTGTAACTGATGATTTAGTCACAGCTGTACTAGTCTGTAGAGACAATGTAGCTTTCATTGTGGGAATATTCATTCATCAAGTTAATTTCAGTGTGAATAAATTAATAAAAAAAGAGAGGTTTTGAATCATCATATAGCACAAACCCGCTGAGCAGAAAATCAAGGTTAATGGCCCCCCCTGGAAGAGCTGACCTGGTAAAGCATTGCACTGTATATCAAAGTTTAATTTTTTTGTTTAAATTATAAGAATAATCTATGATCACCCTTTTACAAAACAAACGAAACATTTATGCATTATACAGATATCCTATGAGTGATATAGAAGGGGATAAACACATTATGGTACCTTCTTTTTCAAAATAATTTACATATATACGTAGTGCTCCGGCATAGTGCCCGTAGTATCCCCCGCCTCTCGGCAGTAAGTCCACTGGGATAGGCTCCAGCATCCCCCGTAACTTGCAAAAGTGGAACACGCAGATAAGAAGATGAACTATTGAATGAGTTGACATATAGATAATTATCTTCAGCTGCTGATCCCAATTTAAAACACTAGACCATCCTATGTGTTGTTCCTCATGTCTGTGTGGTAATCATTATAAAAAAAAAAATTTAAAAAAAATGTCCCTCTCACCCTTGTGGGGTGGTATCTGTGTGTCATCCTCAAGCTCGGGTCCTCTACCAGAGGCCTGGGAGTCTGAGGGTTCTGCGCAGTATCTTAGCTGTTCCTAGGACTGCGCTCTTCTGGACTGAGGCTTCAGATGTTGTTCCAGGAATCTGCTGGAGCCACTCTTCCAGTTTGGGGGTCACTGCCCCAAGTGCTCCTACTACCACGGGGACTACATTAACCTTAACCTTCCACATCTGTTCCAGCTGTTCTTTCAACCCTTGATATTTCTCAATCTTTTCGTGTTCCTTCTTCCTGATGTTGGCATCAGCTGGAATCACCACATCTATCACCACTGCTCTCTTCTGCTCTTTGTCCATCACCACAATGTCCGGTTTGTTAGCCAGTAGCTGTTAGTCGGTCTGGAAGCTGAAGTCCCACAGGATCTTAGCCTTGCCGTTCTCAACCACCTTCGGTGGTATGTCCCATTGGGATTTGGGTACTTCTAGTCCATACCGGGTACAGATGTTCCTGTACACTATCACAGCTACTTGGTTGTGCCTTTCCATGTATGCTGAGCTGGCGAGCATCTTACACCCTGCTACCACATGCTGGACTGACTCTGGGGCTTCTTTACATAGCCTGCACCTTGGGTCAGATCTACTGTGGTAGATATTGGCCTCTATTGCCCTTGTACTTAGGGCCTGTTCTTGTGCTGCCATGATCAGTGCCTCTGTGCTGTCTGTCAGTCCAGCTTTATTCAGCCATTGGTAGGTCTTCTTGATATCAGCCACTTCCTCTATCTGACGGTGGTACATGCCGTGTAGGGGCTTGTCCCTCCATGTTGTCTCCTCCTCCTCTTCCTCCTCAGGTTTCTGCTGTCTAAGGCATTCACTGAGCAGTTCATCTGTTGGGGCCATCTTGGATTTTTGATGTCTCATCCTCGACAGTGGCCCTGATGCTCACTAGTCCTCGGCCTCCCTCTTTCCGCTTAGTGTACAGCCTCAGGATGCTGGACTTGGGGTGAAACCCTCCATGCATGGTGAGGAGCTTTCTAGTCTTGATATCTGTGGCTTCTATCTCCTCCTTTGGCCAGCTTATGATCCCAGCGGGGTATCTGATGACCGGCAGTGCATACATGTTGATGGCTCGGACCTTGTTCTTGCCATTCAGCTGACTTCTCAGGACTTGCCTTACTCTCTGGAGGTATTTGGCTGTGGATGACTTCCTTGCGGCCTCCTCATGGTTGCCATTAGCCTGTGGGATTCCAAGGTATTTATAGCTGTCCTTGATGTCTTCTATCCTGCCCCCTGGTAGGTTGACCCCTTCAGTTCTGATCATCTTGCCTCTTCTTGATACCATCCGGCCACATTTGTCTAATCCGATATATATATATATATATATATATATATATATATATATATATATATATATACTTTATAATTTATGGAGGAAAAAGTGAACAGTTTAAGTTAGGAAAATAGATTACTGTAATGTTCTTTACAAACAATCCAAGTATGTTTTTGTTCCATTTTGACCCCCAAAAGTTTGATCTGATCACCTTTTTTGATTCCCAGAAAACAGTTAAAAATAATTTTATTCCCACAGCAATAATGTTTTTACTAAGCCATTCTCTTAGTTTGCCTATTTCACAGACTATTATATCTCTGATTTTGATACTGATACTGATACCTACCAATCTCATTGAAACTTGCATGAAGACAATAAAGTAAATGAAAAACAACTTAAATTTAAACTTGAAATTCTCATCAAACATCAATCACAATTTTCATTAAGTAGTTTATTTAAAGTTCATCTCGAATTTCTGTTCTTTCATCTATACCTATTTTTATTCATGTGCAAAATGTGTAAGTACCCACGTGTGAGTGCTGTATGCATTCCCTTCATTTGACAAATATGCTCGTTATGGCTTATGGTAGCACCAAAATTTTATAAAATTACTCTTTGGTTATTATTATTATTATTCATTCATTGTCCTAACCCACTTCATCTGCTGTCACGGGGAGGTGGAGCCTATCCCAGCCGACTGGGAGCGTGAGGCGTTGGAAACTCCGTGTGCGACATCAGTGCACCACGGAGCCACACAGAGATACAGACAAACACGCACGCTCACACTCACACCAACAGGCAATTTGGAATGGCCAATTAACCTGAAGCGCATGTTTTTGGAGGTGGGAGGAAGCCAGAGAACCCGGAGAAAACCCACGCAGACACGGGAAGAACATGCAAACTCCACACAGAGCGGGACGTGAAACCGGAACTAATTTGCTTTGAGGCGACAGCGCTACCCACTGCGCCATCGTGTCGCCCTATTATTATAATTATTAGTAGTATTGGTAGTGGTAGTAGTAGTGGTAGTAGTAGTAATAGTAGTAGTAGTAGCAGTAGTAGTAGTGGTAGTAGAAGTATTATGTGTACAACAGTGTCTCACAACACCTCTGCTGGGCACGTTTTTCTCCTCACAGTTAACGCAGCAGAGTTAATTCTGAACTAAATCAGATCACCTTGTACTGATTTTACTGACAGTGTAATCAGTGACTCAAACTCAAACGTCACAAATCTTTTATATTTATATTTTAATATTTATACATAATATTAACACAAAAAGTCTGATCTAACATTAGAAAATTACAATTTTGAAACGACCTGCAGCATTCATACCTTGAATGATGCCAAACATACAATTCTGATCATCAGATTTTATTGAACGGTACTCTCGGGATGTCCTGACACTGACTGTCCACGGTGTTCATACAGACTGCATGGGGAATGAGCTGTTATCTTGTCCTTTCAGACTGGAACAATTTTTAGAATTCATGCAGACTCCAAAGCTTTGTCTTAAACGATCACTTTAAGTCTTTATTATATAAGAGCTATGCATACAGATGATCACTTTTCTTAATTTCTTAATTGTTTCTGATACATTTTTGCATATTCAACTGTAAATATATGGCCTTATTGTTGCTATTGTTAATTTCAGTGTCCTTCTTTCCGTGGGTTCTGTTGTGTGATAATTGGCCAGGACTCCATGAAAAAGAGCTACTGCATGTAATCCCAGTGGAACTTTCCTAGTTAAAGCGTGGTTGAATAGCTTCTGGATGGCCTCCATGAATCACAGGTCCAGGGTGTTATGTAAATGCATGATATTATGTGATGTAGAGTATTGATACTTTTCTACCACTGTGTTAAAACATAGGAAACCCTCAAATGGAAGTAGAATAGTGCTGACAGAGCTACAAGCAAATTTAAAACCCAAAGCTATAGCTGTACAACATACTCTAAAATGTTTTTGCACCTATTAAGCGACTTTGTTTTGCAGCACTACTGCACATAGATTTTTAATAAATAAATAAATAAATTGTTTACTTAAATGAAATAAATTACTACCCAATCATTCTACAAAAAAATGTCTCTCAGTCCAGAGAGATGTACCAGAGGTGAACTGAGTTAAACAAATTGCCCATAGTCATGGACATGATCGCTTGTTTGCCTTTTATATGTGACCCAGTGATGAACTGCCAACTTGTCCAGGGTAAATGCTGCCTCTCTTTGATATCTCCATCTATTCCTTTTCTTTCACTGTCATGTGGACCGTAGTATAATCAGAAGAGGCCAATCGTCCACTCACCAGCCACCTCCACCTCCAGCTCTTCTGGCGGTACAATAAGACATTCCCCTGGGGTACACTAACATATTCCTAAGCAAGCCAAGAGATATTCCCTGTGGCACCTCCTACACTGCAAGTTCTCTTCCCAGTTTGATTTATTTATGCAACGGTCACACAGATTCAGTTGATTTGAAAAATTATATGTTCAGGCGACCAATCTGGACACCAAATCAATACAGTAGGAGTAAAAATGTTCTTTTTTCAGCTGAGGGTCAGTGCAAGTCAGACTTGTCAGTGTATCAAGTTAAAGGATGAACTGCTCTTAAAGCCAAAAGCTTGTTTCACTTCCAATAAATTGCATTTGTTGCTGGACGCTCACTCTTTCCAGAATCTTTCATTAAAGAAGCATAGAATACCATCAAACCTACCCCCCCCCCATTTAATCGTGATTATATCTTTTCTTTTCTTTTTTTCCACTTTCTCCTGGAAATTAAATTTCCGTGGAGCAATCCAAACATGCTAGCAGACTTGTGGACAAAAGTGACCGCTGTGTTGCAGGCAGAACAAATACTTGTCACAGCATACACTCACAGATGCTCATTATTTCTTTGCCAGCTTATCCGTATGAGAGCAGAGGAAGGTGCGCATGGTGTATTGAAGGCACCAACCACTGGATATAATCACTCCACCTGTTCCAGGTTCTCCTCTGCGTGTTTAACCCGGTCGGTTTCCCTCAGCAGAAAGGCTAAATTGCTTGTTTTTTACTGGTTGTGTGTCTGCGAGCCCTCCCCTCCCCATCCATTTCTGCACCGTTGGGAAATAGGTCATTAAACAGCACCAGTGGGCCCTCTTACTTTTATTTCAGATAAACCACACACAAAATGACATATTATCAATTTACTCTCTCTAGCTACAGAGCAAATGATGCATCAAACTGTTGCTGTTTCACTGCCTTCCAGTGATCATCGTCATACCGTTGAAGCATTTTTAGCACCTGTGAGCACATTTGCTTCAACAGGAGTTTGACAACTGATCAACTTTAGTCCCAAGACTTTGTTGAGTCTAAATCTTCCTTTTTTTTTTTTTTTTTGGTGCGATGTGTGGATTTGTCAGCATTAATTCAGTAATTAAGCTCATAATGGATCATAGTAATTGCAACATATTTTTAATGAATCACCGAGTAGAGAAGGCTATCTTTGGCTAACAATATTGAAAGCGTAATTAGTTTCAACATGGTGCAAATTGACATGCCGCCAAGCATCACATGCTGTAATGGGATAGGCTTATTATTTCCATCCTCTGGAATAAATATCCTATGAATGGCTTGTGATATGTGTAACCATGACTCGGAGGAAGATAACTGACAGACTGGAAGTTATTGTATAAGAAATGCATCATCAAAGCTAAATCCTGTTGCAATTTTTTTAATTGAAGACATAATATTCCAGCAAGTAAAGCTATGTATTCTGTGGGATTAAGGAGACACTTCACATTCCTGCACATTCTTGTCCTTTAATGTCTTTTGCTCTGAGTTAATCATCATATGGCTGATGGTGCAGGACAGGACCCGGCCATGGGATGACCCCTTTATCAGCAACGAGCAGCCTGTGACTGGGCCCAAGTTCTCAAGTCATGATTTCCCTGGAGAGTTTGTGTTTCTGGCACACAGTCAGACTCCACTGTCACACATAGATGTATGGAGGTTACCCTAACCCTTCTGCAGGCTGTCCCAGAGAGTGGGCCGTGGGAAGATGATGCATATTTTATCACTAAGGGCTCTGTGCTGTCTGTGAACAGGACTGAATTACATTGTGCTGAAATAGGTGACCGGCTATTGCAGTGTCTGAACAGATCTGAGGTGTCTGAAAAACTGTTCTTAAAAAAAAAAGTTCTTATATTTCATAAGATTTTGGGAAACTTCTGAGTGCTTGGGAACGGGGGAGTTTTCAAAGTGAGGATGAAGAACAGACTGCCGTCAATGTCAATTGTAGCGTTTCAAAAATAAAAATCAGAATTATTTCGGGGGCTACAGATGGAAAGACAAGCTCCAAAATTTAAAAAAAATTCTATTAGTAGCAACATCAAACTCAATTTTGTTGTTTTACGACCAGAAAGTGGCTTTTTGCCTCTTTCTATACAGCATATAACATTGAATTGGCGTGAATAAATCTACAGGCTTTACATTTGTGGATCAAAGTCCTCTGATACCCTTCGTCTTATGTAATTTCTAGCTGCACCATAAACACTTAACACTGCGTGTCTGAAAATATTGGTCTCTTTCTGACTCTCATTCACATTTTTGTTTTTTTTGTTTTTTTTCAGTTTTCCTTTTTTAAACGCAGCCGACTAATTGGTTTTGCAATAAGAACAAACATGTCAAACACGCTCCCACTAGTAACGTCTTACTGAGGTGCTCACCTCACTGCACATTACAAACAAGCTAAAGCTGTACTGTTGTCATTGGGAACATTTCCTGACATTAAGCAAAGCTACGGCTCTTCAGCGAGACTCACTGAAATATACTGAACATCATGTGCAGGCTTTAGTGGGATCTGAAATACAGCATCATGATTTCATTAAGACATGTTTGCATCAAAGCACATTGGGTTTGGCTTTTCAGACTTCTGCAGGTTGAATTTAATGCTGGCTTGTCGCCTCCTGCTTTTTTTTCCATTCAAACTGGACCTTTTCATTCATGTCTCAGGTTTCACAGCTGTGTGGACAATTTATTTATACTCCTGCATTTTTTTTTATTGACTATAAATGGTGACAAATGCAGGATTTACAGAGAGGAAGCTTTTGGAGGAATTTCACGGGACATGATTCAAAGCATTGCTTCCACAAAAATAACAAGGCTCCAAATAAAAGGTGGAATATTTTTTTTAGTGGGGTGGGGGAGTTGGCCAGGGTTTCATTAGTCTTTTTTTTTTAGAATAAGACCAATATCATGATATTATACCATGATAGATTTATTTATTTTTATTCATTTATTTATTTATTTTACCAGATATGCAACCAGTATTGTAATTACAAGGGTTGAGCTAAACAACCTCATACTAACAGAAGGTTTTCGATGAAATGCATCTTTTTGATGAAATATTTTTCCGCTAGTATCACATATCACTTTAAAATGTATCTGTGGTAATACATTAAGAGATAGATGTATAAGAGATACATTTATAGTTTGGTTCCACACTCAAAATGAGACACAATATATTCAGGATCTCCCCAGAATTGATAGCTCTATATTTTAAGCCTGACAGTCCAGAGGCTCTCAGAATGTGGTGTCAAGTTCTGAAATGTTGTGAAATGGTATATAATTGCTTCACTTTTAACAATCATCAAACTCTTTCGTCTGTCCTAAAAGAGGCTGTATAACAATGCCTAAACTCAAAAGAGAAGACATCCAGTGGAATATTTTGAAAGTGAGGTTAAAAGTTATTTGAAGATAGAGAAAATTACTTTTCAATTTTTAGATATAGGAGTTGGATATCAATTGACATTTTGGCTCAGGTTTCTGCTAAAAACAAGTTTTCCCCATGCTTTCAAATTGAACAATGTGCAGGAAGACTTTGAAAAACTCTGTTGTTTCATTTGACACGTACAGGCATGAACACTTACAAGAGGAGAGACAACATTTTACCACCTTCGCATAAATATGTAAAATGAACATATTTTTAGACTTGTAGCTACTATGACTTTTCAAATGGCACAGAGCATATTCTGTAATAGCTTCATTGTAATGTTAGCATTCATTCCTCTCGGCACAGTCTATTACTACAAAAATCAAACACACTTTAAATATTAAGCTGCATGTGTAACAGTGCTGGGGTAGCCAGCCTTAAACAACACGCAGCCACGGGCTAGTTTACAAAGTTCAACCCTTGGCTGCAGACTAATAATCCATCAGAGGATTTGACTCAAGTTCCACTATCGAGCAAAGACATTAGGGTCTGTCTGGGTCTGATCTCACAACAATGAGGTCACTGTAAGTGGTTTCCTAAGGCAAGCCAAACTCATTTATGTTTATTACTGACTAATTGTTGTGAATAATCCAAGGGCAAAACCATCCCTTTTTTTTTTTTTTTTTGACAAATGGGTCTCAAGCTGTTAAGAATTTTTCTATTCTCACCATGGTCTCTCGAATTTGCAAGCTCAGTATCACAATTCACTGGCATGGTTTACAAATGGTACATATGGAGGTCTTAAAGGCTCTGCTGAAGTGGAACATCAGGTTCTATCATGCAAAAAACATTTTGACCACAAAAAAGAAGAATTTACACTTTTTGCCTCTGCAAAAAATATTTTCTGGCTTAGCTCCGTATGTAGTTAGTTTTCACCTCATTCACTATGCACTTCAGTCCAGGATTGACTGCATTTACACCAGCGGTCTTTGCTCTTTGCATTCTAATAAGTTCTTCATAATATTAGGAATGCATTCCCACCTCTGCATTTGACTTAGAAGGTGAGTGCACTGTTGTCTGTGATACAAAGTGGGACTGTTTGCAGTTGGATCACTTTCAAGTCCTCCTGTGATATTGCCAAAGTCAGGTAGATGAGATTATCTCTCAGAGTGAGATTTCCAACTATACGTAGGCTGCAGTACAATAACGCATAAATGTTGTCAAATTTTAAATGACAAGATGACACAACTCCATTATATGACAAGATCAGAAATAGGGCAATGAAGGGGGGGAGTGAGGGCCGTACAGCAAATGGATTCCCAGTATTGTAGATAAGACTGTGAGAGAGCTATAATAGCTTATATGATTGTACTGCTATTAAATGCAACATGCTGTATTGTAGCTAAGGATATTGTGGTTGTTGCAGTTGTGATGGAGCTTCATCTAGAACACATGCGAGACTGGATAACAATAACTCAAAGCAATCCCTTTAGATATGAGGAGCTGTCTTATTTATACAACAGCATTCATAATGAATTCTTTTTTTTTTAAGAGATTAGGATATGCATTGTATCCCTGACTCATTTTTGACTTGTTCGATTATTTGGTTCAAATTGTAGTCACCACAAACAAGAAATTTAATCTTAGCATTGGTTGAAGGTGAGGGTGATGGTGATTTTTTAAATTTTCACTGATGGTGTAAAAACTATAAGATAAGGATATTGAACAGATTCGGATGTGATGGTAACATTGAGTTCATTTACCTGTTTTACTGATTTTTTTTTTTTCTCTGGACAACAGTCATCTGAAGAACTCATTTCACCAAATCTTGTCCTTTTCATTCATGGTACAGTCAAAGGCTTGAAAACCTGAGCTCCAACTACTATATTATTACTATGAATGACAGATTTGTATAAGTAGCCTATAAGCAGGGACTATCTCAAAGACAAAAGTAATGAGAGGGTTTTGTTAGCTGTCGCAGGAGATGTGACAGCTAACAAAATCCTGTGATGTGAACAGAAGAAAAGATACCCTGAACTGACCTCTCCTTTCATATCAGCCCAGGCTGTCAGCTACTGTTTACACTTAATGTGATGTGTACCTCAGGCTGCTTGTCAGCCAAACGTAATCACCCATGTTCTGTTATTTTTTTCACCTGAAGTGGGAGTTAAAAGATAAAAATAATAAAATGTGTGTGACTGGCAGATGCTCAGATGCTTGTTAGAAGTTTCTGCAGATGCTGATCAGATGGGTGACATGAACGGGACATCTCTCAAGTCTCTGATGCTCAGAGCAATCAGTTTGTGTGAGTCACCCCAGATTCCTGTTGCTGACAATATCCAGCAATGCATGACCATAAACAGGAAGGATGAAGCCATTGAAAGTATGCAAAACCTAAAGTGGAGATGCTGAGCAGACGTCCAATGAGTGATTGGCAAGTAATCAATTCAATTTGATTCGATTCGATTCAATTCAATTCATTTCAAAAAACGTTATCAGTCCCCAAGGGGTAATTGAAAGCAGATAAAGCAGGATAGGTGTAAAACATACAGTGTAAATGTTAAAAGTGTAAAATAAACATAAATAATAATCAAATAACATAAACGTAATAATAAATACAATGTTTATGTAATAAACAAAATAATAATTCAAAACCTAATTAGTTCAGAGCCAAGTGAGTAAGTACAAAAGATAGCAAACCTAATTTGTTGAAAACCTAATAGTTAGTGAGTTCAGAAGCTATCCAAGTAACCTAAAACCAACATGTACAACCACTCACCTCACGTGGATAATTTGTTGAAGACTTTCCCCACTTTTTGCATGCATGAATTGTCCTTTTAAAAAAAAAAAAAATCATGTCATGATCAGTCACATGTCTGCTTTATCCACATAATATCCAACCCTCAAACAAAGGCTGCATGCAAACACAACCCTGAATCTGAGGTAACCATGGTAACATAAACTCACCACATTCTCCTGTCTTCAGAAGAAGGACACATTATATTTCTGTGAAAATACACTATTTTTATTAATATAAAAAGAAATGAGCTGTATAATCACGCGCTAACTTAAGATCAATATCAAATGACACAATTCACGCTAATTGCATGCCATCACCACAGTGATGGACCATAGAGCTGGAGGAGCACAGTCTAATGTTATTGTCTGAATAACAAGGTAAATAGATATAATCTTTATGAATAGCATGACCTAATGGGAGCGCACTGTACATAATGAAAATATGGGACGATGGAATCTAATAGATACAGCAGCCATACTCAGTCTTATTTGTGGAGCTCCACACAGTAATTGGATCAGAGAACAGTGATGAACATGATGATGGAAGGCAGAATCCACTACACCCATATCATACAAATGGTACACCAAGGTCTCAACCCTTATAAGGAAGGATTTTTACTGCACTGGAGAGAAAAGAAAGCTTTTCCCTGACTGCCATTACATTTTTGTAGTGTCATACAAGGCATAGAGGCAAAGAGAGGCATGGAGCCAAGTTACAAACAACCAACTGGAGCTGCAATACTCAGTTAGAGTGGCATCTGTCAGGGAAGTGCTTCATCTCAATCGGAGATAATTTAACATGACATATGGACAAATGGGATGCTTGGAACATATTGCAGTGGTGTTCAGCCCCGATAAAGCCGCTGCAGTAATTAGATTGTTTGATGTCTCACTAGTGTCCAAGTCTGCTGTGTCAAAGGTGAAGAATTTGGTCTATCTCAACACTGACATCACACAGACACGCACGCATGCACGCACACACGCACATGCACACACACACACACACACACACACACACACACACACACACACACACACACACACACACACACACACACACACACACACACACACACACACACACACACACACACAGAAATGTTAACTAAAACAGTCTCAACAACCAAATTGAGGGTGCTCCAACTGAGCACCCATATTTTATCCAACTCCCACTGAGCATTATGAGCTGATATTCAAAAAGCAGACAAGTGAAACGCATAAGGCAATTTCTTCCTGTGCTGATAAAATGCTGCAAAAGTTACAAGAAGACTAAAATGCCGACTGCCTCCAGACAGGATGACAGCGAATGCTTTTTGGTTAGAAATAATCTGAACTGAGCAACAGAGTAGATCTTATCATGCTGGTGGTGTAGTTACTGTGGCCATGGTGTGAAAAATTCCATCCATTTTCAGGTATAAGAAACTACCATAGTTATATCGTCTGCAGCCACTTCTTCCGTTATTTGCGGGTCTCTGCGGTTTATAGAGCCTATCCCAGCTGAGTACAGGCGAGAGGCAGGGTACACACTGGATGCATTGCCAATACTTCATGGAACCACGTGAAAACCAAACAACCACTTATGCACACGCTCACACCTACCGACAAGATGGAATGATCAATTCCTGTAAATTGCATGTTTTTGGGAGAAAGCCGGAGAACCCGGAGAGAACCGACACAGACATAGGGAGAACATGCAAACTCCGCACAGAGTGGACGTGAACCCAGAACCGCCTCGCTGTGCGGCGACAGCGCTACCCACTGCGCAACTGTGCTGCCCGTTAGTGTGAAAATATGAAGACTTTAAATGTCCTATTGTACCATCTGATCCATACCTATCAACACTTGTAGAACCATCACACAAGTTCCACTAGTGATTGCAAGGATTTTAACAAAAATGACACAACTTTGTGGTTGTCTTCTTATTATAGAATTTAATTGATTTTTGCTACTTATAATATAATTCAATTGTAATGGCTTGATTGCAGGATGAACACCTGGTGTGGAGGACAGTATCATATTGTAATGTAACATTAGAGGCGGTCCTTCAACGCAGTGTAAATGACCTGCATATACTACATCATTTTACCACAATTCAAACAAAAGGGATTCAAACAATGTCAGTGAAGTCTCAGGGAACAAATGCCTCAACCCAAATCCCACCATGAAGTTATTTGTTTATTTTTATTGATTAATTAATTTCATTGGTAAAATTTGTAATAATATTATATAAGACCAAGGAAGAGTAAACTATTAGTTTTCTAATTTTTGAATCAATTACTTAATTTTTGAATAAAGACAATAATAACTAACACATATAGATGTCAATAATGTAATATTGTGATGGTTGACAGGCATTGGTACAGTCTTTAATGGTAAGGAGACGGCAGCAGATCCCAAACATGCAAACCAGAACACCCTTGAACTAAAGCTAACAATTTAGTTTATTGTTCTCTGCATTGCAGCATGCAGTTACATAAACAGGATGGAAACAGTCACCATCTGCTAAGACACAAATTACACATCTTATGGCACAGTGTTTGCTTCTAAATTATTGGACAAACATGCTTGTGCTTCTTTGAAACAATCCTGTTTTTCCCAGCCAGTAAAACTGATCTCTTCCCATTTGTTGACCTGCTATGAAATCATCGCCTGGCAACCACATCCAAAAGACTCTACAGAAATGTGACATATTTTTACCTCAGTCAGGGCAAAAATGTGTGCCAACACTGGAAGAGAGAAGTAACCCAGAAGACACATTTCTATGAAAATGATGTCTTATCACTCTTCAGTCTTCATGCCATCTTTTCTCTCTCTCCATCAGCTCCTCTTTCCATCTCCATTTGTCTGTGTTGTCAAATAGGTTCAGATGTTATCCACTAAGAAGGTCTAGCAATTGCTAAAGAATGTTGCACTGAATCCTCTCCAAACAAGACGCCACAACCATGTCCTCCCTAATTAAAAGATGAACATTTTTGGCTTGTTGTTATTAGGTTTGCGTGTTTTTGTAGTCATTTGAGATGATCTTCAGTCAATTTCACCTAAAACTGTTTCAGGGAGCATTTTTCTCCCAGCATGCCTTTCCTTTGGCTGGCTACACCTTCAGGTTTAAGTCAGTACAGGAAGTACTCAGGTTCAGACATGCCCCCACCAACTGTGCCTGTGTTTTCTTGTCTGTAGCACCACTGTGAACATATGGCTATATTGGCAAATGAACATTGGTACAGCAGATTCTGACATGAGGAGGTCTATGCAAATTATTTTTTTCAAAGCGTCTGATGCTGGAACCTTTTGTTTGACCCAGTTTTAGAAATGGTAATTGAAATGTTACAGAGGAAGCCGATTAGCTTTTGAAACAGAGCTGACTGTTGTTACGAAGCCTCCCAGACTCTGACAGAGTTGATGAAAATGTATGTTTCGATTGTAGTGGTTTGTTTAATTTCTACTGCGCTCTTGCCAACGAAAGAAGACAAATATATCTTAAGATGTATGTTAGCATTATTAAAAAGAAAATGTAAAGTATGACAGTCTGGTAGAACTTGTAACATTGACTTTGTACTTTTTTTTATTTAACCTTGACCATGTCAGGGTTTCATGATAGTGGTATTCAGCTATGACGTTAATCATATGATTAAATATGGTGAAATATATACTATATTGTTAAAGCATTAATATAAACTACTAGTTTAAAAATATATTCCTCACACTCCTCCCTGAAGTCTATTAAACAGCAGTGATCAATAACATATACTGTAATTTTGCATAATTTCCATTGGGACATTTTTGCATAGTACTTAAAGACGGAAATTAACACCTAAATGAAAACATTTTGCAGTCAATAATGATGTTCTCACTTCTAAAAAACATCACTAGCAAACTCTAGCTTGGCACTCAATTCAAAACCATTGGCAAATTCATGTTTTGTCCAGATGCTCATGCCGAATGAAAAAAAAACAGACAATAACCATTGTCTGTAAGACATCAAACTAATAGCTGTGAATGTGTGTATCAAGCATGTCCTAATTCATCTACTAAGTGCTGAAATATTTTACTAAAAAAAAACCCAAAACCTGCTGGTTGCACTAGATAAGGCTGTATCCACATATCATTCATCCATATCAAACTGGAATGACTGATGGCCTTTAATGTTGCACAAACCAAATTCTTTTTTAGAGTCGAGCGAACATGAAATGTGATCTTCTCAGATCAGACTGAACTCACTATTTTATTTTGTGCTTGATTAGATACATATCTGATTTGTGGTTAAGCCACGTGAACATTTGTGATCTACCTATGAACAACAGATAAAGTTTGATGTGCTGTCCTCCAGATCAATGTCACGCATGGATTTGTTAAAAGTGCATCCACTTTGCAGTTAACAGCCAAAACAGCTCAGAGTGCAATATACAATTTGTGTCATGTAGTCTAGAAATATATGAGTCTGTACTACAGCTGCTGAACCATTGCCTTGACATACACTGTCATGATGCAGGCAGCGACGGTGTCATTATAGCTAAAGACAACGTCAACATCATTACACTGCCTATCTGATGATTTCCTCATATCCTATCCATGTATCTTTGTACCATTTCTGTTTTTATTGTTACACTAACCCATTTTTGAGTTGGTAGTTCCCTTTTGAAGAGACCAGAATGTTAAGAACCAACCTGCAAATGTTCTCAGTCAGGATATGAACAAGAACCTTTAACTGGGAAATTGTCCTAAATTTCCTAGCTTGGGATAAATAAAGTCTATCTATCTATCTATCTATCTATCTATCTATCTATCTATCTATCTATCTATCTATCTATCTATCTATCTATCTATCTATCTATCTATCTATCTATCTATCTATCTATCTATTATATCTATCTATCTATCTATCTATCTATCTATCTATCTATCTATCTATCTATCTATCTATCTATCTATCTATCTATCTATCTATCTATCTATCTATCTATCTATCTATCTATCTATCTATCTATCTATCTATCTATCTATCTATCTTTACCAATTCCAAGCAGGGTTTTAGCTCTGAAAGGACTGAAAAGCCAAGTGTTCACCCTGAGCTTCCAATTGGGCGATCAGAGGCAACAAAGTTGTACCTGGAGTCGAAAGGAAGGCATAATCGATCCTGGAGAACGAAATCTGTGGGCCTTGAAATCAAGAAAGCAAGGCTTTATCTCTGTATCCCAGAAATTCAAAAGAGCACATATTTCAAAGTGGGTCAAACCACACAAAGAATCATAGCGCGGAAGAAATTAACAGATCAATCAAAGAGTCACACAACTCCCTGATGGCTGATGGGTTGTCAATCCTTCAGCTAAATTTGATTAGGCCTCAGTATATGGATGATTTTTTTCAATGACACATTTTATTGATGTAAACAAGTCAGCAGCGCACAGAAAAATTAATGGCCTACTTAAGGTTGCTTTAATTTCCATATGTCCCATTTCCTCATGATAAGCACAAGGTATTAAGTAGAACCATCGGCAGGAAAGGAAAGGAAGATGAGAAGGGAACCCAAGTGAATCAGTTTATAATGGTACATAATGTCAAATGCGATGATCTTCAAACTTGTGGGAGTGATTTTTTTTAAATATATATCACTATTACCTTGGAAACCTGCTCCTAGATTCAAGCATTACTGTTAGTGTGACAGTTATTGCAGAAAAAAAAAAATTCTGAATGTAACTAATACCACACAGTCAACAGCAGTTCAACTACAGTGTGGTTCATGTAGATAGATAGATAGATAGATAGATAGATAGATAGATAGATAGATAGATAGATAGATAGATAGATAGATAGATAGATAGATAGATAGATAGATAGATAGATAGATAGATAGATAGATAGACAGACAAAAAAGTGGCAAAGGCCCTTCTCTGTTGCTGCCATAGCACACTTATGTATGCTGGGTACGTAACGGATGTGAAAGGGCAAAACAACTACAGGAAGATTTTAAAATCGATAGTTAATGCCGTCATAATTACAGGAAACTGCGTGGGCGCTCCCAACATCCCCTATACAATTGTACTGACCTTTGTAGCTAACACTGTTTCCTACTGGAGGATAAAATAAACCCCCCGAGTTACAGTCTCTCTTGCTCTCTAAGAGGTAGAGATCAATCACTGATAGAAAGTAGAAAAATTGAAAGAACCAAATCAATGAAGGGAAATTGATTTACACTCTCATATGCCTTAGCTGCTCGAATTCTAGTCATCATTCTGCAATTTACCGCTCAGTATTTTTTTTCTTGCAGACATTTAATTTCCACTTGAATTGGTCAACAGGACCAAAGTTCATGAATCTGTTCTACCTCACTCTGTTTCAAAGAAAAGGACCAGTTCACCTCTGCCTCTAATTGTCACCTTGTCCATTCACAGTGGGGGATTTGTAGGCCTTTAGAACACTGTGGGGGAGTTCAGTGGAAATGTCTTCAGTTAGAGCGTGACCTGTTCCCACTCTCTGGCTGACCTTCAATTTACTTACATGCATGCTGTTATGAAAGACATTTAAGTCACCCTTTCAATGCTTTGCTTTCTAAATCCATCCAACAATGATTCTCAGTCAAGCTGCACGTATGCTCATCCACTGTTTCCTTCCCACATGTGTATAACCTCTCCATCTTACCTGCCGGTGCTTACTATGTCCCTCACGTTTGAATGTGGTGTCTAAGAAATCAATATTGCAGCCAGGTCTCAAAGACCAGTGCTGCTTTGTGGACAGAATTCAGACCTGCATTGTAGTCTTCCTTCAAAAATACTGCAGCCCAAGTAATGCACAGATCAGAGAGCAGCCCAGTTAAAATGTAGTAGTAGCAGCTGTATTCGACCTCCTTTTCGATGAAGACTGAGTTTTCTTATCGATGTTGACAACAGAAAATACACCAACCTTGCCTGTGAATGCATGTATTTCAAATTTTGGATATACTTTTAACACTGCATACGCATCCCTGTGCACATTCCCTTTCATTTAAGAGTAAACACTGCTATAGGACAGAGCTGATGTAAAATATATAGCCTGCCCTTAATACTGGTCCTCTGGGAACAATTATGATAGAGCGCAGGTAGTCCATTAGGACACAAAGTACTGAAAATATATTGTTTAGCTTTGCCTTTGGGTCAGTTTGCACGATAAGCATTCTCACCACACCAACTGGCCTGTTAAACCTGTCCCATCATTCTTAAACCAGTCAGTCATTTTAGGCAGACTGCTTTTGGCAACACATGCAAGGGGATAGCTGCTGTACTGTGGTCTGGAATGACACTCAGAGGAGTGCAGCATACTCTTAGAAAGAGGCTTGACTAATCAGATGTGGCACAAGTATATACAGTATATATCCTTTAAACAAGGAGAAGTACATTTGTGTAACAAGACTGTGTTTAAAATAGAAATATTACATTTTATCAGCTGATTTATATTGATTAATGAGATGCACAAAAGAAGAAGGGAATAAAAAAAATAGATTAGATTAGATAGACCTTTATTAGTCCCAAAGTGGGGAAATCTGCATAAATACGGCAGCAGGCGGTTCATACATACATAATACTGTAAAAAATACATATTAACATATGTAACCTATTATATACATATTAACATATTATATACATATAAACAACTTCTATTAACAGTATCCAATCCCTAATTCACATTGCCAACCACAAATTACAAGCTACAAACTAGAAATTGAACTGGTCAACAGACTGTGTGCGTGATTGGCTAGTTGTGGCCGGCTGGGGGGAGTGCTGATTGTACAATCTGACGGCCTTGGGCAGGAAAGACCTGCAATAGCCTTCCTTCACAAATTTTTGGTGAAGTAACCTATCGCTAAGGGAGCTCTCCAGTGATCTTAGCGTGCCCTGCAGATGTGGGAGCTGTTCCTCATCATTGATGACAGCTTGGCCATTATCATTATCTGTCCCACCACCTCCACTGAGTCCAGGGAACATCCTATGACAGAGCCCGACTTCCTAACCGAACCGAACCATATTGTCACGGTTGGGTGTCCTTGCTCTAGGGTGCTGGGGTGTGCTGAGGCTGAACTTGTGGGCGGAACCTCATCTCCACACCTGATGCTGGTCCCCACACCTGGATTTGATCAGTGTGATTAACCTGAGGCTTTTTAAGCCGGGCTCTGTCTTTGATCTTTGCCGAATCGTCTTGGAGTTCTGCAATGTCATGTACCTTGCCTGATTCCTGACTCTGCCCGTTTGCCTAAAGACTATTTAGTTTGTTGGACATTTTGAGTTACCTGCTTTTCTTGAATATTTGCCTGGTGTTGATTAAATCATGGATGGAAGCTCCTCTACCTGCGTTTGGGTCCTACTCCTGCTCCCCGTGACATGTCCAGTCTTTGCCTGTCCGCTAGAGCTTTGCTGCTCCCCTGGCAGACCACCCCATGTTAAATAGCAGAGGCCACCACAGTGTCATAAAAAGTCTTCAGGAGTGCCCCCTGCACTCCAAAAGACCTCAGCCTCCTGAGAGATAGAGTCTGCTCTGACCCTTTTTATAAAGAGCGGTTGTATTGTTCAGTTCAGTTGGGTTTATTGTTGAGGTGAAGACCCAGGTACTTATACGACCACATCACCTCTAGTCCATTCCCTGGATGTTCACCTGCGAAATCCACCACCAGTTTGTTTGTTTTCCTCGTATTGATCTGGAGATTGGTTCCGCTGGCACCAGTCCACAAAGTCTTATTAAATACATGGATAGATTGCTTCTTGCATACATTTCTGACCTGCTTTATTTCTACAGACTTGGAAATAAATTCCCGAGTCAGTTCACACATGAATAGTATTTTTTTTACAGTTCATGTGTGATATTCACCAGTGAATACACCAAGGGTTAATGTGTCCGTCTTTTATCCTTTATTTTGGTTTAATGGTTTCAAGAAGGCCCAGCATGTCAACAAGTCATGAGCCTGAAAAAATTAACAAGTAGAAATTGCAGAAGATTGTTTAAAAAAAATAACTAGATTCTGGAAAACTGCAGATATCCCCCCTGCAGCTAAAATTGTTGAAAAAGGTTACTTTTGCTCCTGCTTTACATGTTTGTGTTCATTATTTACAGTCAGCTATGTGTCATTATCAACAACAGGTATGGCAGTAATGTATTATTTCGTTCCAAAATTAAGATTTAAGGCAATTTTGAAGCATAAGATATTAATAGATCAACAATATTGTTTATTTATGCAGTCTTCCACCTTTCTTTTGTACAGTGTGTGTATCACAAAAATAAAAATTGAATGGTTGTCTTAATTTTGCTTTAGTTCTTAAGGTATTACTTCTTTGTTCAATTTGTTTTTTTCAATTTATTCAAGGCTTAAATGAAGTGTAGTAATCAACCAGTCCAGCAGAATGTTCCTTATTTCAGCAGAGGCTGTTTGTTTGCACACAAAGGAGACATCTCATGTTTCATGAATATCTGCCCACTAAGGGACCAACTAACACCAAATCTATTGCAACAAATACATCATGCATGCACCTCCTTCTAACCTCAACGTGTTCTACCCAACCTTATTCTACTTCATCTGCTGTTTGCCTCAACTTTGCACTGGTACATCTTCTTCTAATGGATTATTAATCACATTTTGTTCCATCTGAAACAACATTTTAGACAAAACTCCAATTGTGCTCTGAGCATCATCTCTTCAGATTTAAGTCAGGAGATGTGACATTCTAACTGTGGACACTGCACTTTTTTTGAGAGGGAAAATGTGTGTTATAGTATGTAGCACAGTTTCTTTAATGAACCAACTCTCTCACGTCTTCCTTCTTTGCCTCAAAGGCAAATGGTGCCAACTCCCATGTTAGCAGTGGAAAAGCTATTTGCATTTATTCAAAAATAATATATTATACAGCAGAGTGTTAGCATCTCTGCATAAATCGGTGATTAGACACACATGCTATGTATACTCATAAATACACTCATGTGACTCACATAAGAGGACCCTTTCATCTCTGAAAGTCAACCGGATTCAATTTTAAACCTTAGAATCTTAACGACTTTTGCTGCAGCAGTGTCCTCGTCTTTACATCCCAATACACATTAGAACCATCACATCAGCACACACACTGTACATTCATAAATATATAAAACCTCACAAACACCTCCATTTAGCAGAGCCTCTTCCAATACTCATACTCAATGCGGTGTGTGTCGAAAAACATATGATCATTTAGTTTTTCAGTAAAACGAAAATGTAGGTCACATGTCACTGCTTACCTTGGGGGGGGGGGTCTGGAGGGGAGTCACCTTAACTGCGGGACAGGGCAAAGCCAGCACATTGTTGGCAGATGATGATTATAATGATGACTGTCTCCATTCTTCTCATCATCTCAATCCATTGGTGACCTGAGGTGTTATTTTAATCACTTGTGTTATGGCACTGTGGCACAGCAACCCTCATTTCATTGTCACTCTTCGCATCCAGAGGACACATTTGCATACACATATTACAGCTTATGTGCACATACACTCCACGTACACATATCCTGTTCCTATCCCCGCAGGCGGCAGCAGTAAATACAATATGAACCTGGAGTAGGCAGTAAACTCCCTGCTGGACCAAATCTATTATTGAAAGAAGGGCAAGAGAGAATGGCTGCTAGCAGTGTGTGTGTGTGTGTGTGTGTGTGTGTGTGTGTGTGTGTGTGTGTGTGTGTGTGTGTGTGTGTGTGTGTGTGTGTGTTTGGGTGAAAAAAACTGTATTTTCATATTTTTAAAAGGCATATACTGAAATGAAATAATACAATTTATTATTAAGGTAAGACATTTAAACATGATCAAGTATTTATTATTGAGGGAGCAACAACTGGTAGATTACGAAGTAAAGAAAATAATTGACAGTGGAGTCCTCAAACATTTCAAATGCACTGGAAATAAACTGGGAATTTAATGGATATGATAAATGAGCATCCACCATGGCATGTTCTACCTTGATATGTCAAATTTAGTAAGCGTGTGTATCATTCTTAGAACTGAAAAAGAAACAAAAACTTATTGTGTCATAACTTAGACCCAACTAGAAGCCAGCCATTCATTTTGAAAAGCAGGACATATTTTTGCTATTTATCGGAATTTTACAGTTTTTTTATTAATGGGTAGCAGGGGCAGCTTCCATACAGGATCAGCTGACTTATGAATATGATTCTTGCAATCTTGTGACATTTTACCTGTGACACGCCGCGAAAGAACCAGTGGTTTGTCTGGGGTAGAGGTTTTTCTGTTTTCTCTAAAACTGGTGCGGAAACAACCTTGAATTCTCAATAAAAATACATTTTGAAAATTCCTCATACTATACTTAAAGATCATATAGAGATCTGGCTCACATTTTAGCTTTAGGATGGTGCAGCTAGTTTCAGTGTTTCATTACTAGGAGGGTGATTTTATTTCTTTGTGGTCTCATTTCCACTACTTAAAGATGAAAGTCAGTGTCAATTACAGTGCCACCTGCTGGCAGCAGAAAATAACATGCTCAACAATTGTACATTCTCACACTGGAGGCTGGATGAAATTAACCTCAAATGTGTTCCAACAGGCCGGCACAGTGGGTAGTGCAACAATTGCAATTGTCAAACAAGACAATCAATGGATGGATGGATGGACGGATGGATGGACGTGATCAGACAAGCCTAAAGATATTGACCCTCTATTGTGATAAGTGATTTGCCATCAAACGATGCTGGCTACTGGTCCCATAATGTTTTGAGATTTGCCATGAAATTGGAAGCTGTTATTGAGGGGCTGTATGAATGATAAAGTCTCTCAAATAATGCAATCATCTATTCTCATTGTCACAGTTGCATTTCTACTTTGCTGAGATTGCACTGCAAACTGGTATGCATCAATATACCATCTGCTTGTAAACACTGCATGTACTCCTAATCAGCATCAAAATATTGTCCTCACAATCACCTCATTTCCATTGTCACCATCATCTCAAAGACAGTGTCATCACCTAATCCTCCATGTTAATCCAGATTGTGTCCAGCAGCCAGCCATGACAGTGTGGGTGTAAATGATAGCCGGATTATGCAGATAATACTCTGACTGCTGGATGATGGCCTTGCATTGACTGGGTGAAGACTGCAATGAGAACATCTCCTCACGCTTCTCCCAATCTGTCCCTCTCTTAGCTGCCTTATTTTCTCACTGCCTTGGAATCTGATTGCAAATGCCCCCAAGTTACCCCAAATGTGTGAAGACACAAATGTAATATTCAACAATTGAGTGTCTGTTTTTTGTTAACACTCTTATGCTTTTATTATTTTTATTTTTATTTTTTTTAGCTTTGCCCCATGTTAAAGGTTTTAGTCTTGCTTGAAAGTATTTCAGCTTCTTAATGACAAGACTCTCTAACACCCGCCTGTCAATTATGCCTACCAGCAGTTGATATCTGCTAGAATCAGGAAAAAATTCCTGGTTACAGGAACATGATACTACACAAATAGGTCGGAGATGAACTGAAAATCAGCTCAAATGGAAAGCTAAAGAAACAGTTTCATTAGGTGATATTTAGCACACATAGCGTAGTCACTGAACACTGATGAAGGCATCTGGCTGAAAGCTTTGTATTTGTTGGGTGGATGAATCATGGATGGACTGTATTTTTTACATGGCACTTGCTGACTGGATGAGAACACAACAGATGCAGCAGTCAGTGATACAATTGGTTTAGCACAGTGAGCTTTAACCCAGCCTCAATAGAATATTTTTTTAGTACAGCTAACTGAAGTTTTAACTATACTGAGCTATTCTGCTAATAGAATATGTCTTTTTGTGATATGTATATGCTTTTATTCCATTTCATCTCAAAGGAACATATTTCGGTTTTTATTCTAGCATTTGAAAATATTTGCATTGGAAAATAAGCTTATAAAGAAAAGAGCGATGGAATTTCTCTTGTTTAGTTAATCCTGGTATTTATTTCAGGTTAGATAAAACAAGTGTTTCTTAGAAAAGCTGACATTTTGAAAAAAAAACACTTACACTTTTCTTTCACACTTTCAAAAGAAAGCATATAATGACAGGACTGAAAGTCAATCTGAACACTAAATAAATACTATTATCTACTGAGTACACATTCAGAATTGTCAAAAGAAATTAAAAAAAAAGTCGGATCTGATGCCTTAGAGGTTCACAAAGTGAAAATAGCAGCGTAATTAATTTCGAACATACGAGCATTCTGTGAAAATCACATTTCCATCAGTCGGCCACAGGGCAGCTGTGACTACAGAAGTAGTTTACCATCACCTAGTAAGAATGAGGAGTGAATGAATAATGGATCCACTGTAAAGTGACTGAGTGTTCAGAAAAGTGCTATATAAATCTAATCCATAATAATAACAATAACAATAACAATAATAATAATAATAATAATAATAATAATAATAATTATTGTTATTATTACATTATTGTTGTTATTTAAAAGGCATAAAACAAACTAATGTAACGTAATGTAACCGCAAGAGGACACAGGCTAGTGTCTTATTGTGTCGGTCCCAAGCCTGGATAAATACAGAGGGTTGTGTCAGGAATTCAACGTAAAACTTTTGCCAAATCAAGCATGCAAATCAAATCTATGACCTCCATAGTGGATTTGATTGAGGCCCGGGTTAACAGTAACAGCTATCGGTGCTGTTCACCTACAGGGTGCCGATTGAAATTGGACTAATGTTGGTTGAAGGAGAGGAAAGTATTTTCTTAGGAAGAGAAGGGAGATAAACACCAAGAGTATAGGACTGAGGGTAGGGACGTTGAATGTTGAACTCTGACAGGAAAAGGTAGAGAGTTGGTTGACATCATGCAGAGGAGGAAGGTAGACATACTGTGTGTCCAAGAGACCAGGTGGGAAGGTAGCAAGGTTAGAAGTTTAGGAGCAGGGTCAGCTAATGTGTCACCTTTTAACAGCAGATAAATAGCACACACAGTTAGTAAACATGTCCCTTTATTACACAATCACCAGAAAGATTTTGTTTTTTGAGATTTTTTTAACTGTATACAAAATATGAATGACACACAAATTTCATATTTCCATCAGTATTTTAACATCATTTTACAAGCCTAATGTTCGATAAGGAGCAAAGTTGTAGTTACATTTTTCCATGATGTCCACTGCTATGTATTCTTTGATATACGAGACAACCCTGCATATAAAGTATTTCACTGCAAATATGAATGCCTCTGTCAACAGTAACACTAATGCCTGTGGTGGAGGACATAGCTACTAATGTCTATCGGCAGCAAGCAATAACATGATGTAAAACTGATGAGAAGTCAACAATCACATCCCACACAGAGGTCTGCTCACATGGTATTAATGGTAGACTGCCAGCAGCACAGGAGGCGGGAAACACTTCCTTTGTATCACAGAGCAGTCAACTTTTGATTCATGTGAGACAGCCCCTGCCCTTAAGTTACTGCTGGATCAGATTACCATCTCAGGGCTGAAAACTGATTCGTGCACAGGTAGATACTTCTAGAACAGGGATTTCCAAAGTGTGGTGCCACTAGGAAGTGCGCGAGTGTAATGGCAGCTGAGTACCTTGAAATATATAAATAATTATATAAATAATTTAAACACAGTTTAAATATTTAAATTCGTTCATGGAAATCATTGGTAATTTTCAATTAAAAAACGTTTTGGGAAAATTTTAAATAAAAAAAAAATACCCAAAATGCACTTGGCTTTCTCCTAGCTACATGCTAGCTTGTTGTGATAGCAACAACAATAATATGCCGAAATGCATAACTAGTTAAAAAAGGGCAGTCTGTCCGGTATTAAATCTGGGAGAAATGAAAGAGGACAGGATACATTGGCCACAACTGAGAGCTGTGCAGTCTACCAGGCTGAAGAAATCCAGCAGGAAAAAGAGAGTGATGATGACGAGACAGGGGAAACTGAAAATGAGGAGCACAGAACACAGAAAACTCACCCGGACACTTCATCGGGAGAAGGGGGTAAAGAACACAATGAGACTCGTACTCGAAAGAGAAAATATCATGTTGAACTTGGGCCTATGTTGTTTTGATTCTTTGTGGCGGAGTTGCATGTTTGTTACCATTTAATAACTGTTACAGTTTGTTAAATAGGCCTATTTGTTACACAGCAGGGCTCAAAATTGCGCCCATTTTGGTCGCATATACGCCCAAATTTTTATCAGTGTGACTATTAAATATATTTGGGAGCACCGGTGCGACTAGGGAAAAAAATCTGGTGCATCTTTCTTTGTGAGACCGCGCTCCTGCAGTCCTGCCAGGAAACAATGAGAGCGCAGCTGCGGCTGCTCTCCTGGGCGAGGGAGAGAGGAGGAATGGAGATGGACGGAGCGTCTCTATCGCTCCGTCACTGCCTTGCTTTTGGGTAGGTGCTCCTGAAGTCTTCGCCGGTGCTACTAACTTCTACATTTGGAAGCACCAGTGCTACCAAGAAAAAAAGTTAATTTCGAGCCCTGCATAGTAATAACTGCTGTTCATCACTCATCTGTAGTCGGCTCGCTCGGCGACCATTTTGACTTAAAATATTATTATTGTCATTTTGATATTATTACTATTATTCTCCCCACCGTTTCTAAAGTGAGAGATCATTAGGCCCATTATTGCACAATCTATTCTGTGTTAACAGGAGCCTATATTATTAAACTTGATACCTTTATGGCTATAAAGACTACGCCTTTTCTTTCTTTCTTTTTTTTCATGTTTTGGGCATTGGGGTGCGTCAGCTAAGTCGGTAGGTAGAAGTGGGTGCGCGGACTGAAAAGTTTGGGAACCGCTGTTCTAGAACTTCCTGTTGTTGGACAGCACATACATGCAAGGTTTGGTGGTATAAAAACTGTGTAAGGGAAATGTGTGCTTAATGTAGTAACGGTTGTACAAGTCCCTGAACCAACAGGCCCACTTGTTTTCCATCTTGGTACCATGAAAAATGCAGCCACATCTGAGAAGAAATGTCACAGCGAAATACTTTCCTAGCCTGTGTTTATGAAAGATTTATTGTCTGTCATGAGAGCTTTCTGGAGTAGGGGGATCTTGGAGGTACAATTGGAATTGGAGTCCTGGCTTGTGAGCCAACCCCTCCTCCACCCACCCTACCTACTCAACTAACCTGAGTTGTAGAGAGGTCCTGGAGAACACAGTGTGGCTGCAGATAAGGGATCACTGACAAATGATCGGGAGCTTGTTTTTCTGAAGTAAAACAGAGAGCAAGGGGAGAGAATATCTCTGCTGACAAAGAAATGGTTTGGAGGATGGTATGAGAGCACTGGAAACGAAAAGAAAATACCCTCAGGGGGCTGCAGTAGCAAAGGAGACAGGACTGACGTGAGTTCAAAAAGGGTTAAAAATGCTGTTTGTTTACTGCTTGTGCAAAAACGGCTATTCATGTGTAAGTGCACAACCGTAGACACAGGAGAAAGATGGAAAGACAGACAAATTGTAAAGGCAGCTGAACAATTTACAAGAACAGCTCTCCAGATGACAGTAAAGGCAACTCTTCGGAGGGTGTGCTGCTATAACTTGTTCAGGCCGTTCCTGAATGGGATAATTTGCTAGATTTATTAAAGTGTTTCTATAGGTCACAGCACTGGAGGTCAGATTTCAGTGTGTACACTATCATCAATCATGACAATGAAGTTACCTTTATACTTAATCATGCACAATTAAATTGCATGTTATTTATTTAAATGATGATATCAATTAAAAAGTTAAGATTAAAGGGTAAGGATGATATTTTATTATTAATCGCTAACAATTGTAACTTCAAAGAACCTAACTAACAGTGACGTGATCACATCGTTATTAAGTGTTCAGTCCATTTTCCAGTTTCAGAACTGTATTCAACATTGTTAACAATAAGAAAAAGGATCCTGTTTTGTGTGTTGAGAATTTTTCTTTTTTGTGTTACGTATTATTCTTATTTTGATCTCTTTGGCAGGGTGTTCTGAAAATGAAGCTATTGTGACACTGTTACTCGAATAAGTGCACACTAAATTTAAATGTGCACCTCACAACTTCCCTTTTTATTTTTATTTTAGTAGCTTATCTATTTATGACACTGAACGTAATCTTGCATATAATGGAATCTGAAGGATTTTTTTTTTCTTTTTCTCGACAGTACAGTATTGCCGATTAGAAAATAATTTTAGGATTGTCTTTACACATTATGAAGGTAACATAACAAATTGACCTACTTTGACATACTCTGAAGACTCATTGTATTTAAAACCACTCTGACAAATCCACCCTCCTTGTCTGGAGGTTATGTCTTTGAGTTTGTTTAGTTTGTCGGAGTGAAGGCAGTATTATTATCTCTGTTGAATATGGGTGAGAAGCTGTGAGGTGATAGCACTACCCATGGCACCACCGCGCTGCCCTTATTCAAAACATTTTGAACATATTTTGATGAGTATTCAGGCAGGAAGTATCCATTAGGTCTTGGTGGTAACTGCCCACAGTGCACTGTTCAAGATTCAATGCTTTTCCAGCTTCTTCATCAGGAAGATTCATGAAGAAGAGCTCAATCTAGCAGGAAAGAGGCACCAGACTCATTTACAGGTGAGCTCCAATACAGATTGTTTCCATAAAATAAAGGTGTACCACAAGATGTGCAGCTAACACATACATATCGAGTTTCGTGGAGTAACCTTTATGGTGAATCTGGGCATCCATGGTTTGTGGTTTTGAGTGCTGTCTAATAATAGTACTATTTCAAAACATGTAGGTTACAGCAATTTTAGTGCAAACAATAATTTGATTCTCTGCTGCTTTGTCACAACATCTGCTTGTTGTTAGTTTAAAAACATTGTTCACTGCAATTGTACTAGGAAAGTCTTAATTCAACGCTGTACCCAAAAAGTGGAGATGGACTTTTTTGTCACTAAATGCCATTCAATTTACCTTGATGTAAAGAAAGAAAGCCCTTTCCGCATAATTTTATAGTGAAAATTACAAAAAAAATGTATTCACAGATTGTCTTGTCTACAACCAACTTTCAGACTCCTATATAACTTGAGCCACATATGGTGGATTAAATCTACTTTTTACTGTCTTCTTCTAATGCAGAGCAATTATTATCCTGCAAAAAGCCCTCGGAACATAACAACATTTTATCTCGTTGTAAAACCTTTGTGGAAGATAACACCTGTTTTCCTCTTACCTTTATTCACCATGCTAATGTTAGATTTACCCCTCTTGCTCAAGAAATCCGACATGACCTTAAGGTAGATGAAAATGTTGACAGTCCTGAGAGCAATGCGACATATGGATAGATGATTCAGAAACACAGCCAGGGATTGAAGCTGCTGTTGATGGCAGATGTGCTACAGTTTTATGGCCTGTTGTTAATCTTGACATTTTTAAAGAAAACACAATAGCAAAAACAACAATTATGTTCTGCTCTGTTTGTGTGAGACATCACTGTTTGACACAACTGATGACAGTAATTTATGGTTACAGGTAGCCCTGTCATCCCAACTAGTTCCCTGACACTACAGTTTAGATTCTATTAACCCATGTCACTCTTTTATGTGAGATTAGACTAGTCAAACATTATCCGATTGTAATCTCGTATAGATTTGTGTGTTATGTATACAGGACGGTGTGAACACCAATGACACGTTAGTATCTGCTGATGGATAGCATGTTGTGGGACACATGTTAAGACACTGAGCACCCCTATCACCCTGTATTGTTTTTGTAGTTTTTATTATTTGAGTTTATTATATTGTGGGCTCATATTCTGTTCATGTGCAATGTCGAATTTAGTATTTTAGTAAAGGATGCATGGGTACAATGAGCAGAGCTTACACAGGCACTTTGGGCAGAGGTGCGGGCAGCTACACCATAGTGGGTATATGGACAGCCTGTCGCCACAGAGACGAGGCTGATGTGCGCGTGTCTGTGATTTGCAGGTAGGCAAAAGTACATAAAAGTAAGGATGTGGATGTTTAATGTACGTATGAAAGTGTTACCTACTGACTGAAATACATGTGTTGCATGTACAGAATATGGGGAATGTTTTGAGCATTTTGCGGAGTGATTAGCAAGTATTATATATTGTATAGGACAGCCTCCGGCGCACAGAGAAGAGGCTGATGTGCGTGTGTCTGTGCTTTGCAGCATTATTAAGTAAAATAACTTAAAAAACTCAAGCACGCTTGGAACTGCGTTCATTATGACAAGTGTGCAACAATGTCTTCTGAAACATAGTTCAGATACAGGGTAGGCTCGGTAACTCTGTAAAATAACTAGAAAAGAAGTAGACATTGCATATCCATTAATTTGTTATTTTTGCAGACATTTTACAACTGGTGAGATGTCGTGATTACATCAGATTTAGCAGCTTGCGACATAATCATCTCTTCCTGCATGTGTATTGTTTGCCCAGAGGGAGCACTTAATAAAAATGATTAAGACTTCAAACTGTCATTGCTTGCATTGCATACAATTAAAATATAAAGCATTTGATGACTGGCTCTTGGTGTTTAGAGCGCATCACTACCAAATAAATTCCATCCATCTCAACTAGATTACTTTTTTCTGAGGAGGAATTTGACCACATCATTAATGTCAGAATCCCCATCACTCATTTGTCACAGAAACAGTTCTTCCGAAGCAGCTGCCACTTAAAAACAGCTCTCCTCAAAATGATAGTTGCAAAAAGAGAGAGTGGTCTTCATATAAAGAATACAGTGTGCCCTCATTCCTCATGGTTAATGTGTTCCAGGAACCACACACGCTTAACAAAGTCCGCGATAGAGCGACAAACTATTGATGTTATTATTTACAGTAATTTAAATGTCAATGAATCCTCCCCAAACTGATATTAAACCGCCTTCTATCTGTATTACTATTTCCCACACTCTTGTTGACTGTTTAAAGCACTTTTGTGTCTCACATAAGTCCGACACTCACGGAAGAGAGTGCACTTGCGGATGCCATCAGCCAATAGAATGCACGTACGGTATCATGTGACTGCCTACTTATAATCCACAATGAGGTGAAGTCACGAGCATTGATGAGCAAATGCGCGAGGACACACTGTATATAAAATGAAGAAACCTGCCTTGTCAAAAGTACAGTAATCCCACGCTCTTTGCGCTTCAAGATGCGTGGCTTCACTACATCGCAGATTTTTAGTAGGTAATTCAAATACATTAGAGAAGTTATTCCTGGCTAATCTGAACCCAATAATCTACACTATATTATCAAAAGTATTTGCTCACCCATTCAAATGATCAGAATCAGGTGTCCTAATTCCTTGGCCTGGCCACAGGTGTATAAAATCAAGCACTCAGGCATGCAGACTGTGAAACAAGACATTTGTGAAAGAATGGGCAGCTCTCAGGAGCTCAGTGAATTCCAGCGTGGAACTGTCATAGGATGCCACATGTGTAACAAATCCAGTCGTGAAATTTCCTCGCTCCTAAATATTCCAAAGTCAACTGTCAGCTCTATTATAACAAAATGGACGCGTTTGGGAAAAACAGCAACTCAGCCACTAAGTGGTACTGGGCCACGTAAAGTGATGGAGAGGGGTCAGCGGATGCCGAAGCATAGTGCAAAGAGGTCGACGACTTTCTGCAGTCAATTGCCACAGAGCTACAAATTTCATGTGACCTTCAGATTAGCCCAAGTACAGTACACAGAGAGCTTCATGGAATGGGTTTCCATGGCCAAGCAGCTGCAGCCAAGCCACATATCACCAAGTGCGATGCAAAGTGCCGGATGCAGTGGTGTAAAGCACGTCGCCACTGGCCTCTAGAGCAGTGGAGACGCGCTCTCTGGAGTGATGAATCACGCTTTCCCATTTGGCAATCTGATGGATGAGTCTGGCTTTGGAGGTTGCCAGGAGAACGTTACATTTCAGACTGCATTGTACCGAATGTGAAATTTGGTGGAGGACGAATTATGGTGTGGGGTTGTTTTTCAGGAGTTGGGCTTGGCCCCTTAGTTCCAGTGATGAACTTGACTGGCCTGCACAGAGTCCTGACCTGAACCCGATAGAACACCTTTGGGATGAATTAGAGCGAAGACTGAGAGCCAGGCCTTCTCGACCATCATCAGTGTGTGACCTTACCAATGCGCTTTTGGAAGCGAATAAACACTCTCCTCAACCTTGTGGACAGTCTTCCCATAAGAGTTGAAGCTGTAATAGCTGCAAAAGGTGTACCAACATCATATTGATCTCTGGGTTAGGAATGGGATGGCACTTCAGTTCATAGTATGAGTCAAGGCAGGTGAGCAAATACTTTTGGTAATATAGTGTATCTGCCACTCACTCTCTGTCTCTTTCTCTTGCCCTGTCTCTATCCTCATTGTATTTCTTGTCCACCCAACCAATCAAGGCAGATGACCACCCTCCAGAATATGGGTCCTGCTCGGAGTTTCTTCCTCAATTAAGGGGTTTTTCCCCGCCACTGTTGCTTACACTTGCTCTTATGTTTGCTCTCTTTAGATGCTTGGGAAACCATTGATAGAATCAGTCGAGGTAAAGTTAATACAAGCGGCTAAATACTAATCCTATAATCCTATAAATCCTAATACATAATACATCTAGGTCTTACCTGTATCCACTCACCTTTTGTAGTTTCATAAATATCACATTTCATTTTGCACATGGGTAGTGGAGAGGCCCTTCCCCTTCCTAATATCTGTTTCACCTGAACCTATTAACATCAATGCGTCAAAAATACAAAATGAAATGATGGTCTTGATGATGGGGGAGATGTAGGCCTTATTTTTGTTGAGTTCAGCAGTTACACGATATTGCAGCATCATTAATATTCTGAAGGCCTTTTCCTTGAACAGTCATATTCAACAAATATCTATGTATTTACTGTTTACAACCTTGGTTGTAATTTTCATTGCTGAATTCCTCCACTTTACAGCTCACAACTCTGATGATCATGAATGGATCATTCCCTGGACAGGCTGACAGTTGACAATCCTACATAGTAGAAGCATTACCATGAAGTCAGTGATTTGTTGAGAGAGCTGCATGTAGTCAAATGAAAACAAATGGATGTAATGGATACGTTTGCATTGAACAGGTCTACCTTCTGCCCAAACTGGTGCTAAGTGCTGATTTTAAGTTGAAGATGTTAATGTGGAGTTTCTTTGGATAGACTCACCAGTTAACAGGTGGCTCATGTAGCAGAAGTTCCACTCACATAGCATTAAACGTTAATACTTAAGGTGCCTCAGCTAAAGGCAGCTTTATGTTGCAAATGTTGCCATTTGTTGGGTCTATGTATGATATAAGACTGCGGTTCTGACCTGCTCTTCTTGGACAGTCCCTTGCTAAAACCTGCTGAGACTTGGCACCATATACTGTAAATACTAAAATTTGATTTGAGCTAAAAATGACTTTTCTTGGTAGCATGGTGGCGCAGTGGGTTGTGCTGCTGTTGCACAGCAAGGCGGTTTCGGGTTGTGTTCTGCTCTGTGTGGAGTTAGCATGTTCTCCCTGTGTCTGCGTGTGTTCTCTCGGGTTCTTCGGCTTTCTCCCGCCTCCGGCCAATGTGCTTCAGGTGAATTGGCCAGTCCCAAATTGACCGTAGGTGTGAGTGTGTGTGTGCGTGTTTGTCCGTGTATATGTGTGGCACCACGGTGCACTGGCATCACACCCGGAGCATCTCCTGCCTCACACCCCCAGTCGACTGGGACAGATTTCAGCACCCAGCGACCCGCGACAGCGGATTAGAAGATGAATGACTTTTCTTTTACTGCAAAGGTGCCCCATAAACATGTTGTTTCCTGCATCCATACCAAAAACTTACTGAAGGTTTCAAACCACTTAATGAAAAAGGTCTTCATGGACTGTAAACTATTGGCAACTGTGACTACAGATGTGCTAAACCATAATTAGGGTTATGGCTGTTTTTGGAACGCTCTCTTTGTTCATTTTTGAAAACAGACAAATGGCCCCTTGGGATGTCTTGTGTAGAATGTGTTTATTTTTATTTTTTTAACTTTCTTGAGGAAACTGGCACGGTGAAAAACTTCATTATAGATACCAGAAATAACCAATTATGGATTAGGACCTGTACTGTGTGCCAGGTCTCTGTGTTCCGGTTCAGAGAATGTTTATCTCCCAGATTTCTTATGTACGGACAAAATGTAAAAAATGGCTTTAAGGCTGGCTGACCTGCTTCTCTGAAGAGATGCACCAAGTAGGAGGCATGAAGATTCAAATTTTGCTTACGTGGTTTGCAGAGAGCGTAGTTCTCCACAACTGTCGAGCTACAAGAACTGGAATGGACCCACTCCGGACATCTGGTACAATCAGTGGTCATTAACAAATCATCAATCTCAAATCTATTTATTTTATGATGAATCATTTTTTAAACACACTTGCTGTTCCATTTCTGCATTCCAAATGACCAAGTTTCCAAAACTCTACAGATTAAATTATTTTAGATTTTATTATGAGCAGATAGCTGATCAATATTGTTATATTAAAATGTACAAAAGTTTTGTTCGTAAATTGAAATAGATTGCTTATAATGAGGAGAAAATGATCATTCAAAATTGCATTTTTTCCCCTAGTTCCATGAAGCATTTTCCCGACACCACAGTTTTATTTGGCAGCAGAATTCCACTAAAAATCCTTGATGATTTCAACTAAACTTGTGGGAGGGGTGGTACATTGCTCAGCGTGATTACCAACACATTTTGGCGCAGTTTTTAGGAAAGGTGCTGATTCTGTGTGCATGACTGGTCCACAACATATGAACACGCCTAGTTTGGAGAGGTTCTTTGTAAGTTGAAATGTTTGTAAATTCTTATTTATTAAATTTCGATTTATAACCACCATCTGCCAATACTACTCTAAATACTAAAGTACTATTCCATAAGAATTATCAGAAACAATAACAGACATAAAAACATATAAACACATAATGCAATAAAATACAGGTAGAGTTCATCTCGAGTTAAGTCGTTTCAAAGTCGGCTTTCAAAAAAGAAAACAAGAACAAATAATAATGTCACTCATGATTCCCAAATTTGTTTTGAATTCAGATTAGTTAATGGTAAACTTTTGCTTCTTATAATTTAATACTTGAGAAGATAATAATTGAGGGAACTCTCCAGCAGTGTTTTAAACGCATCCAACAAAACAGCTGTTGATGTTAACAATCCACCATACAGTACTTTAGCATGTAGCACGTAGCTTATCTTTAGAGTAAAGGAAAAGGAGGAGAGAGGAGTTATTGTTGGTCTTAGTTAGAGTTGTCATCACAGAAATTGTCACCACTACCACTATCTTCACTAGCCTTTGCTTTATCATCCATGACAAGCAGTTAAGTATCCAAGGAATGAAGCCTGATGCTCTAAGATGCTCACAGAGACAACAACAAACAACAACAAGAGGGGGAGACGAGTGTTTGAGCTGCACAAATGCAGCGGTGCTACTCAGCAGGGACAGAAAGGGAAACTGCAGGACAATAGTTCTATATTGTGGCAAATTCTGTTCGTATCGCTGAATGTTCGAAAGTTGAATGTTCATAACTTGAATGATCATATGTTGAGGATTACTTGTATTTCTTTTCTAGGTTTTTATCAAGAATGTACAAGAAGTTTTGAAGACCAACAATAGTTTTGAGGTCTTGTCAAGCATGTTTACACTGTTCACTGTAGGCCTTTAAAAACCAATTGTACACAAGATCATTAGACTCCTGGACATAGTAGAATAAGGAGTGGACTTTAGCCCACTGGAAATACTTACTAATGCATTGGTAACCAGTTTATCCCAATGGTGGTAAATCTAAAAACCAAAGTAATTTTAATTATCTCCTTGGAAGAAGGGTCTCAAGATGATAACATCTTAAGAGGGTAATAGAATGAGAGTATGATGGAGAAAGACGAGGGAATGGGCAGATGAAATGGGAAAGCTGAAGATGGATTTCTACTGACAAGGAGGAAATATAGTGGAAAGGGATGGACGAATGTGGTTCTGCTTACGAAGACATCAATGAGGAACATGTAAAAGAATACAGATGCAAAACATGGGATGAGAGGAAATGTTTGGAAAAAAATGTGACATGCTTTAGGGTGCTGGTGTAATATAATGGAATACCATCCATCTATACTGCCCTTAAGGATCTCATTAAAATGCATCAACAAACACAGACTGGGATATTTTGAACCATGCATTAGATTCAGAATGACAGGATGGAGTGAAGAGCAGCAGATGTCTCGCTGTGAGGTCCTCCATCACTTTGTTAATGATTGTTTTGTCGATAAAAGTGAAGACAAAAGCTTGTTTCAGAGGTTGAACCAGCAATACAGTTGGTTCTTTTTTAACTTCTATCCTCGCTATCAATGCATTCTCTGAAATCTACCCGTTTTTGAATAGTTTGTTGTGGAGACATGAAAGAAAGCATACAAGCATGTGCAATGGTAGCAAAGAGCAGGAGCTGAACTGAATCATTGTGTGATTTGCATCACAGTAAGGGATGGCTGCACAACAAACTATATCAGAATGTGTTGCAGCACCACCGTTTGCAAACTACAATAGACGTTCTGACGGGTGCTGCTCGTATGGTAGCTCTTATGGTGTCTCGGTTAGAACACAGCAGTTGGGGAATCTGGGCCACGTTGGTCTCAGATCAGGAGGCAGATTGGGGAGCAGCTGCTCAAAACAATTTGTTTGTCAAGTCAGATTGTTGAGGATGAAGAGGAAGGTTTCATTACAGCTTTATATGCTGACCCTCACCAAAGATTCTCCTTGACCAGCCCCTGCATTTTGGATGGTCTCATCTAGGACAGTGTCTTCATTTTTTTTTTTTTCAGATGCATAGTATAAACAGAGGAGTAGAGAAAAAAAATCCCACAATACAATGCGAATGACAGATGGCTCCTGTTCTGGAGAAATACATGAATAAATGTTATATATCTTTACAAATAAAAATGTAAAAAAGTGAAAAATTGCTTTGGAAATGTGGAAACTAATATTTATCTGGAAACTTGAATATAAATTTTGTATTTTTAACTACTATTCTCATGCAGGATGTGTTATTTTTACCTGTGCTTTTGTGTCGTAAATTAAATCAAATTTGTCACTAGTTGATGACAGCAGCAGCAACTGTCTTGAACAGAACTCCAATACATTCATGTTTGCAAGGAATGCTCAAGCAAAACAGGCTTATAATCTGATTTCCAGCAGAAAAGAGATATGCTGCCAATGCTGCTATGAATGAACAACCTGACTGTTTGATTTATTCACCAACATTGGATAATTATTTTAACTGTAGCATACCTTATCTATTGATGACATGTCAGTAGAGTCCAATTTCCTTATTAAACAATTTCGACCACTACTCCTAGAAGCTCTGGTTTACGGGTCCAAAGTGAAGGGCACTTAAAACGAGGGGCTGGAAATAGAAATAGTTATTGGGATTGGGCCACAGACTGTGCTGCTTGTCAGGGCTTCTTGTCCTTAACTTACAGAAAATGTCAGCCTCAGGCTCACTGGTCTGTACTGGTCTCAGTGTTTACTTCCCACTAAAGGATTCCCACTGGTCGTTCCAAGGGTGAGCGTTAGTCATGCCTCAGTTGACAACTGGCGGTGGATCTTAATTTCCATATGGAATGAAATTTGAGTGTAAGTACATACGCTGTGCATAAATCATTATCACTGTGCATACAGGAATTACAGACACTGGCAACCACTTACCCTGATTCTAACTGACAATCACCCGTGAATCTAACCACGCACTATTCCACATGTTCACTGGGAGACCCTGGAGGAATCTCAATTAGTTTGTCATTGTACCATCGCGACAAATGCATTTACTCACATCTGTATGTATATGGATATGCAATTTCCTCCAGTCCACTGAGATTCCATACAGACTGCGTCCTTACACTCAGCCTGCTTTAAATGCATAGAGGGAGAATTGTTGGTCATTTTGAAGGACCTTTCTTCAAACAGCATCGGCGATTATTTTAATGTGGCACTGGTGGGGTGAACCATCCTAACTCGCTCCTTTATTTGCTGTGTTAAATGCTGGTAAAGCATTTTGTGCTCTAAGTAGTCCTATTCCTTATGAAAATTATTTGTGTCTGATTTTTTTGAAATGTTCAGACAATTAATTGAGATACCTGAACTAAGGGTTAAATGTTTAATTGTGGCATTTTGTCTCCCACTTCAGTACAGAGGTTTATGTAAATAGAGTTGCCCAGGCTGAGTACTATTGGGACGTGGATGGCTTCTCTGAAAACAACTTTTTACAGATTCCAATAGCTGATTTTTTTTTTAATCACATTTGTCAGTATCAGCTCTGATTTCTGATGGATGCTGATGAAATTTCACTGAGAGTTGCATGAATTCTGATGTGAGTCTTCAGATTATGGTTCTATTGCAAGAAAAAAACAATAACATATCTGCGTTTGATTCATGGGCGTATTTGGTAGCAGGTTAAATTAGAATCAGATTTTGCATATAATACTATAAGAGCTAATGATCTAATTTGGGTAAAAAACCATGAAAACACACCTAACCCTTGCCTTAGAAGATCATGATGATTCACCATGTCTCTATTTGCGTTGTACTCCTGACAAATTACAGAAGATATCCATTTTGTGAGTGTTAAGTATGGATAATTTTGTACTGAGTCTTCTGCATGCTGTTTACTCTCACACTGTTGCTGGTAAATAAACATCCAGCTTCGCAAACACAAAGAACTCTGAGATGGGTTTGTTTTACCCATAACAGATTCAGAATGTAAATCATGCATCCAAAAACATTTGAAACAAATGTGGGTGATTAGACAATTTCATTTTTGCCATTCCAACATGCTGAACACACACTGCATTTGCCAGCAGTTAATAGTTGATTGCTGGAATCTCTCATTTTCAAAGATGGCAATCACTGTTTTTCTAACACGAAAAATGAAGAAGCATTATCTTCAGTAATCATGTGAAAATAATATTTTGGTGGGCCGACTGACCAGCAATGCCTTCTCCACTAGACTAAACATATTCCAAAAAAGTACTTTTTTTTTCATTAATATGTAACTATAATTCTTTTGTATAGTCTGTTGTCTTCATTTACATCATATCCACTTGGCTGCACACCTTTCAGTGTTGTGTATCATGTTAGAGTTTTATCCAATCATATTTCAGCTAGCTTGTTAGATCTATTAGCTATTACCAGCTATTTAAATATCCAGTAGTGTGTGTGTGTGTGTGTGTGTGTGTGTGTGTGTGTGTGTGTGTGTGTGTGTGTGTGTGTGTGTGTGTGTGTGTGTGTCTACAGAAAATCTGAATAATTTAATATTCATGTTGGTAAATACATTAAAAAAATCAAATACTTCATGATTTAAAAAGTGTGATTGGAAAAGTACTCAATCATTTCGACTCTGTACCGAAAACTTGACATGCTATAAGTTGGTTGAAGGTTGCTTTTTGATTACACACTCACATAGTGTCATACAAAGAGATTGATTTTATTCTTAACAATATAATTTGTATCAAATTTGTAATCTGTAGGGTCCAGGTATGATAAATTATTATAAGTAGATGAGAAGAGGTGCTTGAAGAGATGTCTTTATTGTGTGAAGCCTGCACAATAGATACGTAAAAATGCATATTTTCGATTTCTGTATTCAGCTAGCTCTACAAATCATGTCAATAACCCGAATGTTTGTTTTGGTAAATAATCTGAAATAATCCCTAGAACCCCCCCCCCTCCCCTCTGACACACACACCCACACATTTAACCCTTTCTAATTAGGATCAGTGTTTGCATAGCAACCACAGAGGTACAGTTTACTCCGTTTTATCCTGTAGGTTAAAGAACTAAACTTCATTCTTTATGTGTCATGATATTAAAAGACACACAATCACACTTTGAAGGTGTTTTTGATGTATTGGCCACAGATGCCCCAACCTAAATGTACAGTATGACTTTCAGTGAAAGCTTATGGGCTGTTTGTCCCGGTGATCCTGAGTCTCAGCCGCAGATCGCCTTGACAAGCATACATTTCTATACCGTCACCCTCTTCGTCCCGATCCCTGACATGGCATCTCACCTCAAAGATGATGCTTCTCATCTCTTTCCCCTTTCTGGCTCTCCCTCAGCTTTTGGGTAGTGCTGGCAGCCATCAAACACAGAGTGGCACCCAGCAAGGCATCAGACGTTCTGGCTTTTGCCCGGTCTCTGTGACAGCAGCTGACTGACAATGGTTGCCAGTCTGACAGTCTCTTACCCAGCTTCCCTGAGGTTCCAAATGTTATCATTACTGCAAGGAGGGATGTCATAATTTTCTTCCCTTGGTGCATGGAAGCACTCAGAGCAAATGTGGCAGCAGTGCACTGGCATTCAGTGTTGTGTGAATGACAAGATATTATAGCAGCTGTAGTGACAATGGTTCATGCACACCCAGGGCCATAAAAGTGATTCATAAGCTGTCCCCCTCTGCTTCTAAGACAAATGCAGAATTATGTGACTCAACCTTCGATGCCCTTTGGTTGAGGATATGAGCTCATGCTTGGTGACAGATTTTGTCAAAGCAAGCTGGAATCCTAAGGTGGCAGATGAGAAGTGGGGAAATAATGGGCAGACAAATCATTAATGGGAATTGCTTTCTCTTTGAGAGACACTCCAGCCAAGACCAACCCTCGTCAGCCAATCAGAGATTAATTCCATCATCAATAAGACCTTAATCATTACGGGTCTAGGTCGGTTGTCTTTTTCGAACAATGCTTAAATAGAGTGCAGGGATGAGAGGAACAGATGATTTAAGAGCACACATTTTGTTTTTTGATGCGATGGTCAACAACAGCAGATGAAGAATGAAATGCTCAATGGATTTGACCTCAAACCTCACAGGTTTAGTGATTACCACTCAATCGAAGCGGGTGAGGCAGGCCATTCAATGCCACCCATAAAGTAGTTCAGCTGATGTTTTCCGCTGTGGGACAGGCTCATATCAGATTAACAGCAGTGACAACAGTTCTGATTATTTTCCTGCCCTCCACTCCATTTGTCCACTTTCGTCTATTGCATGCTGTGGAACACACTACCGATGTCCCTGATTACCTGCTTTTAATTTCCTCTCCCTTCAACTGCTCTGCCACTGCACTGGCCTATCAGTCACACACACAGGGTTTTGGCGACCATTTTCTTTTGTTGACTGCAACCTGATGAAAATTGCTACTTGAGGAGAGGATGTGAAAGTAGACTACTATTCAGTTTTAAATTCACTGGCTTGGAAGACTTTCAAGGATACCTTTTGACATCTGTTTGCTGCCATGGTGTCGCCTGGTTATTTTAACTGTCCACTCAATCTCAACACAGAGGGGGAGGTGGGGAAGGACACTTGTCACTCTATAAGGCAGTTTGCACAGTCAGGTATTGGCTTGTTTACACATCGATTAATGTAAAAGTATGCATTTACACCGACAGACGTTTACCCCCTCACTGACACTGACATTCACACGTCCATATCAACACACACAGTCCATTACTCCTTACTTCCTCTTGCTTACTCTGTCAAACACACACACACACACACACACACACACACACACACACACACACACACACACACACACACACACACACACACACACACACACACACACACACACACACACACACACACACAAACTTATTCTGTGTTTTCTACAAGTACAGAGACCAAAAAAGATGAAAAATGAGCCAAATAATGTTAGACCGAAGGCTGCACCTATCAAACGCATCAATGCGTCCAAGGTGTGCAAGGATGGGGTTGAGGCTTTATGACTGCTGCAGAGCATAAATACTACCTGAATGGAAAGATTTCTGCAGGGCAAAAGAAATTATTTTGTGAAAAAATAAAAGTTTCTTTTTTTTAAGGCTTCACAGCTCATTGAAACATATTTTTTGAAGAAGCTTCCCTTTGTGAACATGCTGAATGTTAACCAGAGAAATCACAAATGCACATTGACGTACAGGTATACTCAATAGCAGAGAAAGGCTATGGGCCCCCGCCATCCCCCCCGCCCCCATCCTCATCAGTGCTGATCATCTGTGCTTAATTTGCAACCTTTCTTACAACACCAATTCCAATGGGAAGAGATCCAAATCATAGTAAAACAGAACATGGAACAAAGATCTGTCTTGATATTATGAGTGTCATTCTGCTACTGCTTTTAGGTAATTGACTTATACACTTTAAATTCATTAAAATAATTTTAGTCTCAATTTTCTGCACCTGTAGCAATAACAATTATCCAAAGAAAAAACTGTAGGCGGCATGGTTGTTATATCAAAGCAAGAAGGTTTCATGTTTGATTCCTTTCTGTGCGGTATTTGTATGTTTTGTGTGGGTTCTCTCCAGGTTCTCCGGCTTCTTCCCACCTCCTAAAACATGCAAAATAGGTGAAACGCCACCCACTTCAGGAACAGCAGAGACACCAGGAACCTGTAGCGGGGAATTCAGTCCATTACGGACTACAAGCCCCTTCCGCAGTCCTGCAACAGCTCCACCAGAATCAGAAGTCTGATTCTGCTGAATCAGACTTCTTTGTGCGCTTTGATGCAGACGACCGCCTCCCAGCACAGAAGTCCCCATCCCCTCCCGGCAACCAGGTGCTGATGCTTTCTCCGGACAGCATGAAGCAAGCTGAGGACCATTGCACGGAAAGCCCCGGGTCCTGACAACATTCCTGGTCGTGTCCTGAGAGACTGTGTGGAGATCACTGATGTCTTCACAAACATCTTCAACATCTCCCTGAGCCAGGCTGTTGTCCCCATCTGCATCAAAGCCACCACCATCATCCCAGTCCTGAAGAAATCGCCCCATCCTCCTTCAACAACTAACGCCTGGTTGCACTCACTCCCATCCTCATGAAATGCTTCAAGCAGCTAGTCATGCAGCACATCAAGTCTGCCCTCCCTTTAACTCTGGACCCTTTTCAGTTTGCTTACTGGTCCAACCGCTCGACTGATGACGCCATCTCCAATTCCGTACACTCAACCCATCTGGAGACCAAAGACTCATACGCCAGAATGCTGTTCATCGACTTCAGCTCAGCATTCAACACAATCATCCCCCAGCAGCTCATCCATGAACTGGACCAGATTGGACTTAACACCTCCATACGCAACTGGACTGCTGGACTTCCTGACAGGGAAACCACAGGCAGTTTGAGTCAGTAGCAAAACCTCCAGCACCATCACGCTGAACACGGGGGCCCCCCAAGGATGCGTACTGAGCCCCCTCCTCTTCACTCTGCTGACCCACGACTGCACACCAACGTCTTGCTCCAACCTCTTCATACAGTTTAAAGACGACTGTGGTGGGTCTCATCAATAACAACGAGTCAGCCTACAAAAATGAGGTGAGCCTCCTGGCTATGTGGTGCAAAGCCAAGAATCTCCATCTGAATGAGGAGAAGACGAAAGAGATCGTTGTGGACTTCAGGAGAACACGCACCCAGCATGTGCCACTAACCATCGACGGTGCTGCAGTGGAAAGGGCCAGCAGCACCAAGTTCCTGGGTGTGCACATCTACGAGGACCTGTACTGGGGGCTCACCACCGCATCACTAGCCAAAAAAGCCCAGCAGTACCTTTACTTCCTCTGCAAACTAAGTAGAGAAAGACCCCACCCCCCGTCATGGTCACCTTCTACAGAGGCACCAGTGAGAGCATCCTGACTAGTTGCATCATCATGTGGTACGGCTCATGCACTGGAATCTCTCTACCGTCCCACACAGACATTTATAACACCCGCCTCACCCGCAAAGCCATCAGGATTGCAGGTGATCCCACCCCCCCCTCTCACAGCCTTTTCAGCCTGCTGCCATCAGGTAGGAGACTGCAGAGTCTGCGGGCCAGAACCAGCAGGCTCAAGGACAGTGTCTTTCATCAACCGGTCAGGAGGCCCAACTCCCTCCCTGCTCTGCCCCCTGCCACAGCCTTGAACTCCACCCTTACCCCCCAGCACCTGACAACCTTTCTCTCTCTCTCCCTCCGTCCACTCAGGGACTGTGCACACGTCACTTCACCTTACAGGATTAGAATGCGTATAGAGATGTTTGTCCTTTTGTGTTTCATCTTATCCTTTTGTGCTGTACTGCCGGTGTTGGACTGCCTGTTGTATTGCTTGTTGTACTGCTTGTTGTACTGCCTGTGTTGTACTGGCTGTTGTACTGCCTGTGCTGTACTGCCTGTTGCACCGTGGGTCTGAGAGGACTGCAATATCATCTGTGCTGTATGTCGTGCATATATGGTTTATTTGACAAGTAAGTTGACTTTGACTTTGAACTGATCACACCTGACTGTTTATCAGTGTGAATGTGAGCGTGAGTGTCTGCCTTTCATGTGGCTCAGTGATGAGATGATGTTTTATCTGTGGTGTGCGTCGCCTGTAGCCAGATGGGATAAACTCCAGCAGACCATTGATAATGGCTGTAGATGGCTTGATTGTCTGGTTTGCAAGAAAATGGATGCAAGGAAGAAAAGACTAACATCAAGCCTAATCTGGATCTTTATAAGTCTAGGTCTACCATAAAAGGTCATAAACAAAAGCTTGTCTATAACCATTTTATGAGCTTCAAGAAATGTCATTGATTATTTTACAGAGATGAATTTTGATCTGCTCCTGAAAAACAATTCCAACGGTTTTAAGTGTTTGAAGGTAAAATACATCAGCAATTTTTACACAGATTCAGTCAAGTGACATTTTGTATATAAGATTAACATATGCATCACAATTGCTTAATGTTTAAAATAAGTTACAATTATCGGAATGGAAATGCTCATCAAAGCATCAGCCATGCTAGCACTTTAATTTTTCTGCATGAGGAGTATATTTAATAATGATCATTTATATCAATTTTGTTTTTAATATTCATTCATAGAAAACACAGAAATGGATATTCGTCAGTTGTTCAGCTAACATCATAATTGCTAGGTAACTTCTAGTGTAAGTTTTGGTGATGTTGGTGATTGTCAGGATTGTTTTGACTATAAATTTAATTTATATGGATATATTCTGAGCCAACAGGGGTCACTCTTCCTCATACTTAGCACTCACAGCATACATGTACCCACTCACCACTGCTTGGCATCAATTCTCATAGATATTGACCTGTGTAAGCTGTACCCCTGGGCAAGGTGATTTTACACCCCCCCCCACACACACACACACTGCCTCCTCAATCTCTGCTTGATGTCGTATTCACTGTACTTTGAGGAGAAATCCCTCTGGATGTGTCCCTGTCTGCTTGTCACTATCACTATTGTCAGGTGTACCAGTGATGCATTAGGTCACTTGTGCATAACACATGAAAGGGACATGTATACAGGCACCATCAGTGTCACTCATTCTCTCATGCACACACATATGCAGGTGTTCATGTTCAATAATGGCCAGTTTTCCTCTGAAAGTAACTACAATCATGGTCCATGTGCAGATATTGATCTGAGGAGTCCTGTGACATCGCCTCATCCACCTAATCTGTTCCATTCAGTAAAGCCTTGTGTAAAGAAACAGCAGGGGTGATGGTTGAGGTACCTGAGAAAGCAGACACATTTTATTAGAATACAATTTAACCACTGAACCCTTTCGCTCAACACAAGCTCGGCAGCTTCACAAGGGATAGAAAGAAGACCCTGTATTGACACGCATGTTATACAACAACTGTCAACCTCCTTTATTCTCCTCTCACTATTGTGTGACATAATCTCAATCAAAGGACTAACCCAGGAACTATAAAAAAGGGAGTCAAACTGACTGTGTCAATAAAATTCTCTCTCATTCTCTCTAAAACATCGTTTTGTTCTTAGACTTTTGGTACAATGTATAAAATGAGTCTTCCATTCAACATGAATTTCACACATTAAAATGACTACTATGGATGAATAAATCCAACTCATATACACAGGCTTGACATGAACAGGAATTTGAAGTCACAAATGACAGGAAATACACAGAATCCCTCACCACAGTTGCATGACTTAGCCTAAGTTCAACTTGTATCCATGGAAACACATAAAGACAACTGTTAGAAGTTCCTCAAAGAGCACCACTCCAGTGTCCAGTGAGGACAGTGTTAGCCACAAATGACAATGGGAAAAAGCTCAGCGTGGTTTTGTTAACCATTTGTTCTCTAACACATCTTACAGTGAACACATCAGACATCCTGGAGTTTAAAGAATGGGGTAGAACACCATGGCCATGTCAAGGTTCTATGACAATTGTATTCAGCTAGAATGACTCCTGGTTTACTAAATGATTGCTTGTGATAAAACAGTTAAAACAATACAGAGGTAATATTAATCCCTAAATTTGCTGTAACATCTGAAATTAATTATCACACTGAAACCCGAAAAGTCTTTATTTATTGCTTTTCTTGTAAAGTAAGATACTGCACACCATCTGCCTCGTTTAAAAAACTGTAAAATAATGGCCAGTAGGTTTTTTGGAGGCTATGTCTAAATCTCGAACTGCCTCTGATGTCTCTCTTTGATGGTGTTGTATCCTTTATGTAATTCTGCTGCTCTGACCCCAGGCTAAACAATAGAACAGAGTGATAACACCCAGAACTGTACAAAAAATATAGTTCTGCTTTAACACATTTTGTTGACTATTTGGACACAGCAGTGGTTGTCAAAGGCCCAGATATGACTCTACATTTCTGCAGAATCCACTTTTTAAATTGGATTAAACACAAGTTCAGCCCTGGTGACAAATGGAATTGAGCCTGAGCCACTGCACTACCAGCAGCCAGGTACAGTCATTTGTGGCATTTTGATGATAGGTTGTTGAAAAGAACATGAGAATGGTGCAAGCTGCCTTGAGAGGGGTTAGCATCATTGTGATGACAGTGGGAAATTCAAAATCTGGAGGGTGGCAAGGAGTAGAGAGAAAAGGGGCAAACTGTGGAAGCGAACAGTGATAGCATTGTGATAATGTGTTTGCATGCTGGGATGAGCAGCTGCCGCTCCATGTGTACATGTTTATGTGCAAATATAGAGGTGGGGAGTTTGCTTGCAGACAGACTGAAGCAAGATAATTGTGTATCTCCCTGCTTAGTGTCGTCTCTGATTAGGCAGTGCACACAGCGCCTGACCAGCAGGGGTGTGGAGGGAACCACAGGAATCAGAGAAGTAAAGGGTTACCATTTATATATCACAGTGTGTTTGGAACCGACTGCATGGTTTAAACTCTTGTGTGACGTAAGAGTTGTTTCTTCGCATTCATACAAGTTGTTGTTTCTTATGAATATTTATGGAATTGTATGGACAAAGAGTGGCACAGTGTGAGTCCTGTTCAGTGTTGATCTTTGGTTTTAGCTCAGTACATATGTGCAGCATTACCAACAGTATATACTATATATACTGTGTGTGTGTGTGTATATATATATATATATGTATATATATATATATATATATACTGTATATATACTGTATATATATATATATATATATATATATATATATATATATATATATACTGTGTATATATATATATATATATATATACTGTGTATATATATATATATATATATATATATATATATATTAGGGCTTGAAATTGCTACCATTTTGGTCGCATATGCGCCCAAATTTTTATCAGTGTGACTATTGAATATATTTTGCAGCACCGGTGCGACTAGGGAAAAAAATCTGGTACTCATTTTTTTCCCTCTTCTCGCTCGCTCTTTCTCTCTTTCTATAGAGCAGGGGTCACCAAACGAATCCAGACCACATGATGGTGTTGTCCGGACCCGTGACCACTCCATGATAAATTCACGAGAGTAGATTTTCTTGGCAGTTCGCTGCCTCAGGCAGCGGGCGCTGCTCCTCCAGTTAATCCGGTAATAGCGCAACTCAGTTCAGCCAATCAGATTGTTTGTCTACCCTGAGCAGTCAGTGCACCTTGAAGTGAGGCAGGTCGCTGCCGCTGTGAGTTTACCGCTACAGCGGAGCACAGAAGAAGGGAGACAGCATAGCTCCAAACGAAGGGAGGTTAACGAGGAAAACCGCTGGTTAACAATGAGTGGACGAAATGTATGTTTATTCTTCCGTCAGGACAGTTCAAAACCATTTTACCTCATATGGTCTGAACACAGGGTGGCACGGTGGCTCAGTGGTTAGCGCTGTCACCTCACAACACGGCAGGTGCCAGATGAGGTGGCTCGGGCATCTGGTTAGGAAGCCTCCTGGACGCCTCCCTGGTGAGATGTTCCAGGCACGTCCTACAGGGAGGAGGCCCCGGGGACGACCCAGGACATGTTGGAGAGATTATGTTCCCGGCTGGCCGGGCTGGGAACGCCTTGGGATTCTCCCGGAGGAGCTGGGCGAAGTGGCTAGGGAGAGGGAAGTGTGGACTTCCCTTCTTAAGCTGCTGCCCCAGCGACCCGACCCTGGATAAGCGGAGGAAGATGGATGGATGAATGGATAAGATGAATAGGGCGGCACGGTGGCGCAGTGGTTAGCGCTGCCTCCTCACAACACGGCGGACCCGGGTTTGAGTCCCGCTCTGTGTGGAGTTTGCATGCTTTCCCCGTGTCCGCGTGGGTTTACTCCGAGTTCTCCGGCTTCCTCCCACCTCCAAAAGCATGTGCTTCAGGTTGATTGGCCGGTCCCAAATTGCCCGTAGGAGTGAGTGAGTGTGTGTGTGCGTGTTTGCATGTCTTTGTATGTGGCTTCGTGGTGCACTGGCATCGTACCCGGAGTGTTCCCCACCTTATGCCGTAGGCCAGCTGGGATAGGCTCCGGCTCACCGTGACCCGCTGCGGTGGATACAGCGGCGGTACTTGAAAATAAATGAATGGTTTGAACACGTAGCATGAATTAAAAGTGGTAACATGAAGCGCCACTATGAAACAAAGCACAGATCTTTTGCGCAGAATTATCCCCTGAAGTCTGAGCTGAGGGCAAAATGACCGAGAAAGATGCAAACAAATGTTCACTAAAGGCATGGTGGAGTTTGGGGCAACAGAGCTACTGCATAGATCTACAGACTGAAGTGATGCACTGCAGCAAACACACAAGCTTATTGTGACTGATATCTACTGACATCACACTTGGAAAGAACAAATAGTCATGCGATTCTTGGTTCTGTAACTCACTTTTGTGCAGACCTTGAACTACTTGTTCCAAAAGCAAAGTCCGTCTTCATTTTGTCACTGAGGTTGTAAAAAGTGACACTAACATTAATGAGCAGAGTGTGCAGAAAATGTATGGGGGAGCTGACACATAGGGAGTGACATGTAGCCCTGAAGCAATGATAAATTTATCTAATGTGTTGTTAAAGAAATTGTTAAAATCCTTTTGATTCATAACACAACTATGGCTAAAATGTACTACAAGCCATAATGTAACTAACTTGTGGCCTTCATTATGAAATAAAAGTAATGTCTAGCAAATATCTGGTTGGCTTTTCTCTGACAATGCAGCTATTGCTCGGCGTTGATTGTTCTGTTGGTGGTCGAAGAGTTTACCATCACCATGTATGAACGAGAAGTGAATGAAGAAATCCACTTTAAAGCGATTTTGAGTGTCTAAAAAAGAGCTTTACTGTATAAATATACAGTATATCCATTATTATTCATGCATTTGTTTCCTTTTGAATTATGTTATATTTGGCTTGATGGCGCCTGACACTAATGTCAAACATTTCTACAGTTTCAGTCATGCGAAGAACAAGAACAGTATGATATTCTTCAGTCATGGCGTGGCAATCAAGCTACCCACGGAGATATGCTATTGCAGATGTGGGCCTTGTTTTAATTTAACATCCCTGCAGACACAATACTGCTCTACAACCAGTTAAATAGTTTCACTTAACCAACTCGACTGGCTATCAACACAACAGGTCATTAGCAGAGATTGATTGCCTCAAAATGAGATCCAAAATAGGCCTGTCCACTCCAAGGTTGGAAAGTGAATTGCTTACAGATAAAGAGTGTGGGATTTAGCTGGATCTATTGGGAGAAATAAAATACTGTATTTATTTATCACCAGAGAACAACTGCTGAAGACATTGCATCAGAGCACAGAAGAGCTAATGCTGTACTGCAATGCTGTCCTTATAGGTTGAATTGTACTGTACATACATGTTATGTGTAAAATGTGATTTTTATTTTTTTTATTTGTTTGTTGGTGCTGAATTGAACATATGGCTTTAATTGGTCTGACGTAAAGTTGGAATATGAATGTCTGCAAATTTGAGAAACATTACCTGGGAGCTAGACTGCATAGCTATCTTGAAGAACCTGAAGGAAAACTGAGGATATGTGAAAATGGATAATTTGTCAGAATAACATTTAAAAGTTGGATAAAAGTCATAAACATACAGAAGGCAGGGGTGGGAGACTGACTTAGTGAACAATAAATAATGGTTTGCTGTCTGTGTTAGTGGAACAAAAAAACTTTAGTGTAAACAAAGAAGACATTTTTGATAATAACCCAAAGCTATATTTATTTAAGATGTTTGGATTTATAGCAAAATTAATATCTAAGGGTCAGTGTCTAAGATCTTTCTTCCAAACCAGTGCAGTGTGATAGTCTTAGTGTCACCTATATATTCTTCGTAATTTGTCACTCAGGGATTTATTCTTTGTAATGTCACCTCTATCTGATTGAAAGAAGCTTGTTCAGCCCTGTGAGCTTCATTCCAGAGCAAAACATAAATTTAGAAATTTAAAATATTTAATTAGTAACAGTGTATAAGAGAAAAGTTATTGAATGTTTGCATGTAGAAATTTGTCAAAATTTCACAAAACCATGACATCTATCCATCCATCTATCCATCCGTCATCCCTCCCTCCCTCCCTCCATCCATCCATCCATCCATCCATCCATCCATCCATCCATCCATCCATCCATCCATCCATCCCCATCCATCTATTCATCTAGCCTTCTATCCATCCATCCATCCATCCATCCATTCGTCCATTCATCCATCCATCATCCATCCATTCACCCATCCAGCATTCATCATCTATCCATTTATCCATTCATCCACCCATCATCCATCACTCATCCATCCACCCATCCATCCATCCATCCATCCATCCATCCATCCATCCATCCATCATCCATCCATTCACCCATCCAGCATTCATCATCCATCCATTTATCCATCCATCCACCCATCATCCATCACCCATCCATCCACCCATCCATCCATCCATCCATCCATCCATCCATCCATCCATCCTCTTGAAGATGAGACAACTGTAATCTTCTCTTCTGCAGGTGCTTACGTTCCGCCCGGATCATGGGTCTGCTGGAGCCTATCCCAGCTGACTATGGTCAAAATGTTAGGTACACCCCCGATAGGACTTATGCTCATTGCAGGGCCACAATATAGACTAACAAATGCACACAATCGATAGACAATTTTGTGTGACCAGTTCACCTAAGCTGCATGTTTTTGGAGGTGAAAGGAAGCGGAAGAAACTGGAGAGAAATTGCGCAGACCCGGGGAGAACATATATCTTCCCTAAAATACCCCTGAAGTGTAACCAACAGTGTTCACTGTCACTGTAACTCATTTTCTACCACACTGTACCTCTGTCCGTGTGTGCGTTCCCGCGTGTGTGTGATGTTTGCAGGTCAGAGGCTTGTTGGGATGTTGAGTGGTAGTTGGGAGCTTGCAATGCACTGAAATTAAAACTAAATGCCCGGCCAGTCAATTTATTGTAGCACAGATGTTCTTTTCTGTAAATTCTATATTTCTTATTCAATCTGATAAGCACTCTTTCATTGAGTACAGTTACAGTAATAACAACACTGCTGATGCATTCTGGTACCATTTTCAGACCCAACTATTAAATATCCCAATAGAATTTGAGTGTTCCTTTGTGCATAGTTTGCACTAAAGTTGCAATAACAACAGTAACACTGAGGACACATGATATGTATGTTGATTTATCCACATCCATTACTGGTGCTTTATTAGTAAGCGCAGTAAGATACTAGTATTTATAGCAGAATCAATCAACGATTATATATTAAGTGAGACTTGGAAAAACCAAAAACTGAACTAAACATGAAAACCAACCAGTCTAACAAACATCTTGCTCCCACTTAAAACAATGGTGCATACAGGGATTACACAAACACAGAGCAAATATTGCTTATGACATGTAGAGCTGCAATCCTCAGATTTAATGTTGGTGTACTTTGGCAGTAACACCCTGTGAGCAGTTAATTTTTGACCAATGAAATCTAATTTACGTCCTGATGCCTCCAAACATTCTTTATTCCTGACAAAATTCATGTTGTAGAAAAGTGGCTCTAGTCAATGGTTGGTTGTCAATGGTCTGGTGACTCTTATGTAATGTGTTTCATTTATTAATTTTTTGTGAAGGCAAGACGACTATAATCCTCTTCTCTTCAGCCACTTCTTCCACTTTGCGGCTGCAGGTTCGAATCCCGCTCTTTGCTGATCTTGCATGTTCTCCCCGTTTTTCTCTGGGTTCTCTGGCTTCCTCCCACCTCCAAAAACATGCGCTTCAGGTTAATTGGCTGGTCCCAAATTGGCTGTAATGTGTGAGTGTGTGCATGCATTTTTGTCTTTGTCTCTGTGTGGCTCCACTGTGCAATGGCGTCATGTCAGCAGTTTCATCCGCCTCATGCCCAAAGTCAGCTGGGATAGGCTCCAGCCCCCCTGAACTGCGTCAACGGATCAAGTGGTGAAAAAAAAATGGATGGATGGATGGATTTGAATACTACAGTGCGCCCTCACACATTCGCGCATCAAAGGTTGCGACTTCACCTCATCGCAGATTTTTGGTAGGCAGTCACGTGATACTGAACGTACATTCTATTGGCTGACGGCATCTGGAAGTGCGCTCGGTTCCGTGAATTTCAGACATACGTGAGACATAAAATTGCTTTAAGCAGTCAATAAGAGTGCGGGAAAAGGCAATACAGATAGAAGGTGGTTTAATATCAGTATGGAGAGGGTCATGAACGATTAAATTATTGTAAATAATAAGATAAATAGTTCAGAGCTCTATTGTGGAAATCATTAATCCCGTGTGGTTCCTGGAAAACATTGACCGGAAAGAACGAGGGCACACTGTATATGAATATTGTGGACATTCTATTTATGTAAAATGTCACTGCAACCTAAGTTGAAAGACTCATTTGTGTAGGTAACAAAAATTAAATGATAAAAGCAGAAGTGATGAAAAATGCAAGATAATTAAAAATTGGAGCACCACAAGTGGAAGTGAAAGGAAAAATGGAGTGATGAATTACCAAGCAATTTGATTCATTTAACGGTGATTTGATTCATTCATCGTTCAAGGCGCATAATTACCTTTTATCATGTAAGGGATGTTGCCTCGAGGGTGGAAATAACAAAAATGAAAAGATAAAAGTTGAATTAAAACGGATGGGGATGTTACTTTATTTTTGAAGCTACATCAGTGTAATACATTGAACGTCACTGCCATATCATGTACTGTTAGGACAGTTCATGAGGCTGGGAGAAAAGCTTGATTGATGCTCTTAATAAATATGATTAGTTGGGGTGGCAGTAGCTCAGTCTACTAAGTCTTGTGCTGGGGACCAAAGGGAAGCCGGTTCAAGGCCCACATGAGCTCAAAAATTTCAATGTGAACTGGCAGTCTGGAGGTGTCAGTTCAACTCCTGAGCATTGCAGAGGTGCCCTTGAGCAAGGCAATGTCCCCTTTATTAGTCGCTCATTGGGGGTGCAGCATGACGGAGCTGCCCGATGCTCTACCTCTCATGCGCATATGCTTACAGGCCTCCTTTATGTGTGTATGTGTGTGTGTGTCACAGGCCTGTACGAACATGCATATGCGTGTGAATACATCATAAAAATTATAACACTAGAGTGGTCAAATAATTTCCCTATGGGGATCAATAAAGTGGATTTCTTCTTCTTTCTTTTAGTTCTTTGATGGTTTTTGATGAGTGATGCCTTCAGTTGTTTTTGAGAATTTGAAAATCAATTTGCTTCTCTGTTTGTTTTAGTCAGTCAGTAAATGATAATACTGGAGAGGAGGCAATGTGTGTGTGGAAACTGATGGTGATGATGATGATGGTGATGGTGAGAATGATGACGATGGTGAGAATGATGATGATGATGATGATCATCATCATGTACTAGGTGTGCCTTCTATACCAAGGCCCTTGAACATTCAGGTTGCTGAATGTTTTGGGGGTTTTTTTGTACAGTTTTTATGTTTCTTTGTTTTGTATTTACATTTTTTAAAATATTTGTTTATTTATATGTTTGTTGTTGTGTATTTATACACTCAACAAAATATAAATGCAACACTTTGGTTTTTGCTCCCATTTTTCATGAGATGGACTTAAAGATCTATAATTCATTCCAGATACACAATATTACCATTTCTCTCAAACATTGTTCACAAATCTGTCTAAATGTGTGATAGTGAGCACTTCTGCTTTGCTGAGATAATCCATCCCATCTCACAAGTGTGCCACATCCAGATGATGATCTGACATCATGAGTAGTGCACAGGTGTACCTTATACTGCCCACAATAAAAGGCCACTCTGAAATGTGCAGTTTTGTCTCACATCAAAATGCCACACATGCCACAAGCATTGAGGGAGCGTGCAATTGGAATGCTGACAGCAGGAATGTTAACCAGATCTGTTGCTCATGCATTGAATGTTCATTTCTCCACCATAAGCCATCTCCAAAGGCGTTTCAGAGAATATGGCAGTACATCCAACCAGCCTCACAACTACAGACCATGTGTAACCACACCAGCTCAGGACCTCCACATCCAGCAGGTTCACCTCCAACATCATCTGATACCAGCCACTCAGACAGCTGCTGAAACAATTGGTTTGCACAACCAAACAATTTCTGCATAAACTGTCAGAAACCGTCTCAGGGAAACTCAACTGCATGCTCGTCGTCCTCGTCGGGGTCTTAACCTGACTCCAGATCGTCGCCGTAACAGACTTGAGTGGGTAAATGCTCACATTCGATGGCGTCTGGCACGTTGGAGAGGTGTTCTCTTCATGGATGAATCTCGGTTTACATTGTTCAGGGCAGATGGCAGACAGCGTGTGTGGCGTTGTGTGGGTGTGCGCTTTGCTGATGTCAATGTTGTGGATCAAGTGGCCCATGGTGGTGGTGGGGTTATGGTATGGGCAAGCATCTGTTATGGACGAAGAACGCAGGTGCATTTCATTGATGGCATTTTGAATGCACAGAGATACCGTGATGAGATCCTGAGGCCCATTGTTTTGCCATACATCCATGAACCTCACCTCATGTATCAGCAAGACAATGTATGGTCCCATGTTGCAAGGATCTGTACACAATTCTTGGAAGCTGAAAATGTCCCAGTTCTTGCATGGCCAGCATACTCACTGGATATGTCACCCATTGAGCATGTTTGGGATGTGCTTGACCGGCGTATACGACAGCGTGGATCAGTTCCCACTAAAATCCAGCAACTTCACACAGCCATTGAAGAGGAATGGACCAACATTCCACAGGCCACAACTGACAATCTGATAAACTCTATGGGAAGAAGATGTGTTGCACTGCATGAGGAAAATGGTGGTCACACCAGATAATGACTGGTTCTGAGTCCCCAGACCCCCCCCCCCCCAAAAAAAGCACATTTTAGGGTGGCCTTTTATTGTGGGCAGTATAAGGTACACCTGTGCACTACTCATGATGTCAGATCAGCATCTTGATGTGGCACACCTGTGAGGTGGGACGGATTGTCTCAGCAAAGCAGAAGTGCTCACTATCACACATTTAGACAGATTTGTGAACAATGTTTGAGAGAAATGGTAATATTGAGTATCTGGAATGAATTATAGATCTTTAAGTCCATCTCATGAAAAATGGGAGCAAAAACAAAAGTGTTGCGTTTATATTTTTGTTGAGTATGTGGCCTTTGTTGTGTATTTATCTGTTTCCTTATTATTCATTGCTTATTATTCCTTATTATTCATTGCTTTGTGCTGACATGTGGAATTTATGTATGGATGTATGTGGGCGAAACGTTATACAGTACTGAAGTTCCTTCAGGATAAATAAAGTACTGTATACGCACGTGTGATTTGTCCCAAAAGGGGAAAAAAAAATACAGGACAACTGTTTTGAGTTTTTTTTTTGGTTGTTTCTTTTTTCATTTTTTGGTCAATGGTTAAAGTTATATCCTGTGTGCCTTAATTCCGAAAAGTTTAACATTCGTATTTTTAAAAAAAACGTAAAAGGCATGTAATACTGTATTTAATTTTCTGTGCTGGCCATGATGTGGAGGATGAAAATGGAAATGACCTGAATGGGTTTCAGGACCTGTAGAGCTGATCTGGTGTGTTGATCACACCGACATGGCAGGAGGACTTAGCTTAGTGCTAACTGTCTGTAAAACGCAACATTAACACCTCATTGACTGAAATTTCACAGGTCATGTCAAAATTACTCAGCAATTTCAGACTAAGTGAACAGTTTGCTGTGATGTCAGACTTCGTGTGGTCTTTTCTTCTTTCCTGTTGGCGTCATGTGAAGTGTTTCCTTCTTTTCTCCACATCTCTGTGAACTTAATGAAAAATGTATTTGGCCCCGTTCAGCCTGCAGGCACATCATGCATTGCAAATATGACGTCACGGTCCGCCGAGTGTTTGGAGCTGTTCAGACTGCAGACGCATCTGTCCATAGCCGACGCAAAACTGCCTTCCAATTGTGGTTTCAATCCGTCCCGCAAAAATCAGATTTCATGTGGTATGGGACTGTTTAGACTACAAGCAAGATATGCAACATCAATCTGGATGGGCTATAAATCAGATATAGGCAACTAGTCTGAACCAGGCCTTTATGTACATGGAGACGTTCACCAACATGGAGACTGAAGACAAACTGAAGAAAACTCTGTCACAACCTGCCTGTTACTTAATTAATTAATTTAAAAAAAAATTATTGACGGGTTTGCCTCCCCGTAAGAGACAAATGATGAAGTATTTGGTCTTCTGGGGATAATCGGTGTAAGTAGGAACCAATGTTGGTCGAGTTGGGTTTCTGCCTGGAAACATTAACTGCTGATCTCTGACTGTTTTGCTGTTTCATGTTAACTTTTCACCGAGTTAACTGGCAATAAAACAGAGTTATCAAACATGAAGTGGCGTGTTAGGTTTTTGATGACCAGTAAGTACATCAGGTGTGTCATTCATGGCAATGTGATGGAATACTTCAGTGGATTAAAGTTTGGCTTAGCCTCTAAGGATAAAATTCATTCAGCAGATAAAGAGATGTAAAAACCAGATTGAGGGAATGACCCCCATACCCCACCCCCAACAAATCACACACTGAATATGCATATATCTACCTCTCTATCTAAAATGTTTAATTTTTCCACTCAGCAGAGGTAAATGCAACAGCCGCTGACTACTGTGACATCACGTGCATGCCCTCTAATTGTTTGGTTGTCCAATCAGTAGTCTTACCATGTGTGTTTACTTAATAGTGTCTCAACCCAAATAGCCCCAGTGATAAAAATGTGATTGCACATTGATCCTTGATGATGAAACAATCATTGTAACTGCATACCAATGAAAACTGCCTCACAAGGTAGGCATTTCATGCATCCATTTCCTGGCGCCAACACCATAGACCACAGGATTTCCTACCATCACAGTCATGACCTGCTAGGAGTAAAGCTCTGTGTCTGGAGGAGGTATTCAGAGTTGTTTACGTTGAACCGAGTAAAGTGAAGTGCAACGAGGAAATTCAAATCCTCCGCATCTTCATCTGCATCTTTGAAATGAAATAAAAGCAAAAGGATGAACTCACACCCAGATGCTTATGGACTTGCACTGACATGAGTCAGAGTAGTGATAAGGGCATCAAGATACAAACCCTAGAGAATACTCACCTAGGCAGGACCATATGCTGAAGAAAAAGCTATATAGCTCTGGATCATGATGAATACAGGGCACTACTTCAAGTATAGTTAATACCTTTGATGGGATGTGTGTGTTTATGTACAATTTGTGTGTTTACCAGTTTGGTGTTTGTCTGATGACAGAATGATAATCATTCACTTGTTGTTCTAGTAATTTATGTCATGTTGGTGTGTTAAGTGTGTCACACTTTCTGAAAGGTTTTATCACATCACTGCAACATTAGGACCTTCTGAATCTAATTTCATATTTGAGACAGGAAGTATTTATTTTACTTATGTTTTGTTTGCATGATATTGAAAACGTCATTGAAATGCATTCAGTCTAGTGTTAAATTTGACCCTGGTTACCCCTAAATGAACACTGTACAACATTGAGGTTTAAAAGTCTTATAAATCATCCTCTGTTGGACAAAATGAATAAAAACAATACAGTAATAGAAATTCAGAGAAGTAATGCATCACAAATCCAGTCCCTGCCTTCGTCCCACAGCAAAAGTAGCAGAGCAGAATGTATCACTGCTGCCTAAAGTTGGTGGCTGTCTACAAAGGACCATGGTTAAACATTGTGATTTTTCATTATTTTTTTCAGTCCTTGACAGAAAGTTCTCTGCAAGCCTTATCTATCCAACCATGTAAAGGTCTTAGGGGTCCCTATAACAAAGTCTTCCATGGTTCTTGGTCCAATTCATCACTTTTCAGGAGTCCTTAATGTGTAAACATGTGGATTTTATCCTGGTCTGAGTTGTTCAAATGGCCGATATATGTTTCTGAATGATTACAAATGAATGACTGTTTAATTTAATTTATAATCTCAAACAATAACACATAATGATCAACATACAGTTTTTATGATAATATATCCATTCAGAATGAGATGCTGTTTTCAACCTTGTCAGCTTCAAGTATTATACAAAAACTTACAGTCTCCTGCAGCAATAATCATCAGTGCATAAAGCTGTGCATTACTGTAATCCTTGAGCAGAAGACATAATATCTTCCTACATGGCAGTATTAATATTGACTTGCAGTATTAAAACCACATTTTAAGTTTTAATATCTCTCTGCACAGTTGTTTCTCCCCCTTTTTTGACCTTCAGCTCTTTGTTTTGGTCAGTAGTTGGATAGCCTTGTGTTACCCAGAATCCCATGATATCTTGCTTTAGACAGTTTACCTCAGAATGTCCTTTAGAAGGTCTACCTAAGTAATCTTCAATCTGTGTTATGTCACATCCCGTAGCAGTGGTGAAACTCAGCTTGAGCTCGGGCTCCTTTTGTTTGTAGGGATATAGCTCTCAGATGTGTTACATTTTCTTCAATGAGGAAATGTATAAAACCTGACAGACACAGAGGTAATGAATGTTTGCTTGGTTCACACAGAAATACCCACTGTGTCAGAATAGAAACACCGCTCCACCTGTGACCACATTAGAGTTTGTTGGCATGGGATGCTTGTTATACTGCCCTGGTCAATGCCAAGCTCTTATTTGTTGTTGTAATTATATTAGGTTGTTGTATTCACAGCCTGCCAGTCTATAGAGACACAGTTTCCAAGTTTAACATCTGGATAGAACAAGCCCAGTCACACCTTTTTGCTCTTAGTCTGATGTAACACTTTTTTCTGCTGATGGAGGACTATGTCACTCCCATAATTCCTTTTTCCGACAGTCACCATTTCCAAAACCAGAATGCACTTTACTTTTTTTTTCATTGTATCTTGCTCAGAGCAGCCTAAAAACAAATAAACAACCAGAGAAACCCATTAAATGATAAAGTAAATTAGGAAATTTAGTCTGTTCATTTCAGCATGGTATTTCACAAATAGCTTCTGGCCCTACAATCCTGTTTGAACATTTCAACAGATTTCTTGAAGGAAACACCTGCAGTTGTCTGTTACACATACATATGCACAGACACGCACTCATGCACACACAGACATCTACTGCCTCCCAAATATTCTAGTTGCACTTGCAAAGCCACAGCTTTCCCACATTTTCAGACTACAAGCAAATTCAACTGTCATGTTTCCATGTGAAACAAATGTTTGCCTTAATGTTTAAAGTTGGTTATCTGCATTCTATTGTCAATAGCACCACATATTATGAGGTAGGTTAATCATTAACCTACCGGTACCTAATGAAAGCATTCTTTGTGAGGAGCATCCATTTATTGACTGCAGTTTATACTATTGGACATTGCACCATTGGAACTCCATTTATCATTCAATGCACACCATCTGGAAGATGATGAAATACACCTCACTGCTTACTTGCTGTAACAAACAAATGACAAGGAGACAGTGTGGAAAAGTATCACTCATCTGAGCTTTAAAAAAGCTATTCTAAATGAAAACCCATCTGCATTAAATAAATTGAATAATCAGATCTCGTTCAACATCTGTTCCGTAACCGTTATTAAACATTTCTTTAGACATTGTATTTTGCTGCTGCTCAGAATACATGTCATTCAATCATGATCGTGACAACTCTATGTCCAAAACAGTTTCTGACAGATTAATTGTGATCTGATATAAATGAGCAATCACTAATCTCTGCTGACTGAATTGCAATTTTGGCAGCAGGACATGAATAGTATGTGACTAGAATGTTGATCTATTCAAGATATAGGATCTTTCACAACACAGTATAACATCAGTAAAAAAATAAATAAAAATAAAACAAAAACACAGCTTGTTTTCAAGTAGGGTGAGGGCAGTACTGGACACCCACTTAGACAAAGCTCCACTGAAGAGACGTCAAGGGACAAATTGCTGAGGGGCAACAGAGATGATTTACTACTGGTGTTTGTTGTACTGTAGAAGAGGGGAATCACAGAATAAGAGCAGGTGAGCAACAGAACGCAGAGAGAGAGAAGGAGAGACTGCTGGTGTGAAGAAGGTGCTGCAGAGACTGACTGTCACAGAGGGAAGTTGTGTATGTGTATAGGAAAGACGCGCAAGCAGAAACTGAACACAAGAGGAGAAGAAAGATGGCTGGTCAAGGGACAGGCCAGATTTATAGAGTACCATTTCAGTTTTTAAAAGCCTGCCCACATTACATTAACTCAAGTGATTATGGGGAGAATGAGGAGGCGTTGTGGTAAATCATGTCCACTTTTGTACAGTGGCAGCTATTTCTTGATTGATTGTGTTTGTTAGCCGTGCCTTGTGCAGAATGCATGCGACATAGCCAACTTATGGTTGAATTTCAAAGGGCAAAGGGAGAGAGTGTGGATGTGATGTGACAGTGTTTGATTTGTGGTTTCATATTCCTACAGTTCAGAGAGGCTGTTAGCGTTAGGCCAGGCATCTGAATGGAGTTTTCGAGTGTCTCCTCTGAAATTATATTTTCTTCCTTGATCTGTGACTTACAGAAAATACATCAAAACTAAGATAGCTGTTGGATAACGAAGCTTTACTAATGCATACTAAGAACTGCAGTAACTGTGTAAAAAATCAATATTTTAAATTAAAAAGAAGAAGTGGGAGATATTTTAGAAGCTGGTTTGAGTCTCGGCACATTTCCTCTCCATCAAATAAAACTGATGACTTCAGTTAAGTTTGCAAGTTTGTATTTTCTAATTCAAAATTTGAACACGTCATCAATCAACTCATTGTTTCATAATTAATAACATGCTAACACTTGTGCTTTCAGTTTTAATTATCTTCTGCTGGCAGTACATCAGTTGTGTGACTTTAATAGCTAGTGTAATCTCTCACCCTTTGGCATGGTTATTGACATCAAGCTCTTGTCTTTAGGACTTTTTGTAAAATCTCAATATAGTAATTAGATGACAAAATATAGAGACCCACAATTTAAGAGAAGAAACAATGAAAATAAAACATATACAGATATCAATCGGAATAATGTGAATAAGAACAAAGAAAAAAGTAGCATCAGCAATTTTCTATGTAAAAGTTACCTCTTGTACATATCTTTTGTCAGGACACTATCATCTTTCTTTTGTAGGCAGATGACACACCATTGTATCTATTTAACCCCAATGATATTAATCAAATTGCCTTTACTCCTCATGTCAACATCTGGAGGGACCCAGGAATTCATATAGTGACAAACACCACATAATGTAGTACCACACGTTGTGGTGTATTGTGATATATTGGTTTTTTTTTTTCCAGTTTACATACGTGCAATATAGTTTTCACATTATGTCCATATAATGGAGAAAATGTATGTTGTATTATGTGTTTTGAACATTTTTATTTGCTATTTATTTCTTTGATAAAAATGACAACAAAAGCCTTTGTTTTAAATTGTTTACCAGTTTACAAAAAAATATCATATGTATGGTTTCCTAATGTTGACAACAGATTAGTCCCTGATTCTGATTCTTCTTCACCAGATACCACTGAAAATAATGACTAAAATGCTGAACAAAGTTATCTCAAAGGGATATATAGCAATACTTAAAGAAGAGCCATATACAACATTTAGTCCCGCGATGCATTCAAAGTGTGCGCTGCCACACGCCCATAGTCAGCTGAGATAGGCTCCAGCGACACCCACAACCTGATCATAATCGTCTGATTATGATTTAATGAATTAACATGAAATGTTAACTTGAAAAAAAATGTAATGTCTACTTATTGAGGTCACACTTGGTGATGACCATGATAGAGACTTTTCAGGAAGTTTTTCCATTTTCATTTTGTGTAATCATTTCATCCATTTGGCTTTCTGAAGCAAAGACGTGACATATTTCCCTTTTCAACATAAAATATACAGTAGTGCACGAGCACTACAGAAAAGCCATACACATAAATACACTGAATACATTTTATTTAAATTATAGTCTTTACTGCAGCTAATCAATTATTGAACAATAATTAATTTCCTAATTTTTTTCCGTCCTATACAGTCTTTTCATTGAAAGAATATGTTCAGAATAAACTTGACATGACTTAAAGTAATAATCTGTATTTCTACCTATTTAATATTTGTATCACAAAATGTATTCCATGTGACACTCGTGTGATGCCAATCTTTGCTTTTTCACAGCCATCATCTTCAGGGTTGTCTACGGCTCCTGATGCGTACACTACTGTTGTTGTTGTTGGTACCATTAGATCTGACAGAACATGTCCGAGATCGCTCTGATGCACGCTGTCATGTCAGAGACATGTAGCTGCCAGGGTGGCTCGTGGGCTCCTTCCTTAAGTAACAGAGAAGAAGGCTTGATGAAAAGGTTGAACACATCAGGTGATTTACAGACTGCCCAAAAGAAGGAAGAGGATAAGTTCACCAGATGATGTATCATTCTCTAAATCACATATGTCAAACTGAAGGCCCGGGGGCCAAATGTGGCCCGCCATATCATTTTATGTGGCCCACAAGACCATAAAAGCTCAGAATGTCTAAAATTAAATAGGTCAAAGTGTGCTTTGAGCAAAACTACATTTCCCACAATGCAGTTATTAAGCCTATTTTAACATTTACAAAAACATTTTGAACAAAGTTAATGCCCTAACTTGTTATTTGTTCACCTGAATAGTTTAATCCTTGATTGATGGAGTTCTGTGGGTTTCATAACCTGACAAATTAAAAGTATTTGTGTCATAAAAGAGCAACAAACAAACAGTTTTTGTTGTAACTGTAATGTTTTTATCTTGAAAAACTAAATCCTGATTTATTCAAAATTAAGGAGTAGTTACATTTAGTTTACCTGACATTGAGTTACTTTTAGTTACATTTATAAGTTACATTTGTCCCCTTAGAAGACAGCCGTTATACTGATGTGGCCCTTGGTGAAAATGAGTTTGACACCCCTGCTCTAAATGATGTGTGAAGCAAGCAGGGAATGCATTAAGTTCAAGCTACAATTGGGAAACACTTGTGAACACAAGCATGATAACTGGTTCCATATCAGACTTGATATGTGGTCAGTTGCCAGTGAGTCCAGTGACTGCCCACCATGTACACACACACGGCAAGGCTTGGCTATAAGAACTCGACAAACACTTCAGTTGAGTTGAGTTGAGGGCTAGCTTAACTCCCGGGGTTATCGTAGCCAGAGATCTCGTTCGATAAATATATGTTGACATTGTTTGTCTGCATCATCAATGACACTGTTGAACTTCTCCTCAACCTATGTATGATTTGAATTGACAAATAAATATTTTATGCTTATGTACTTTGTCCACTCTCCACCACATCAGCATGGACCTTTTTTCATTTAACCTTACATTTAAATGTTCCTAATTACTTAATTTTCCTGCAGCTTCACTGAATTGATCATTAGGTGATTGGTCATTAGGTGTGTGTGTGTGTGTGTGTGTGTGTGTGTGTGTGTGTGTGTGTGTGTGTGTGTGTGTGTGTGTGTGTGTGTGTGTGTGTGTGTGTGTGTGTTGGAGAGGAGAGTGTCTGGATTACCCCATCTTGTCCATCGTGTACCAAGCCTTTCGCCCGTATCCCGCTGGGAAAGGCCCCAGCAGACCCATGACCCACAACATGGATAAGTGATTGTCAATGAGAGGATTGTGATTGTCTCATGTACAACAAAATGGATGGATGGATGTAATTTGTAATTATTAAAGTGTTCTGAAAGCTGTTGAAGCTAAAGGCAGCTTATTTACTGTAACAGTGTGCTTGGCTCCACTTTCTACCCTAAAGCCTTGTCAAAGCAGTCATCTTACAGTAATATTTCCACACTACCCATACGGTGAAAAGCACTGGTAGGGCTAATCATCATTATGTGGTGGGTAGAAAAAGAGTTCTAAGTATGTTGTAAATGCTGTATTGTACTTCACTGGTGGTCCTGGAGCTCAGATTATAATGAGACTAAATCCATGCATTTCTACAGAAGGAAGTACAGGGGCTCACAGCGGGCCCTCTACCAGAAACAGAGAATGGGTTTGGTGCATAATTGATTAAATTATGGCTTCAATCTTTAAAACCTGACACCCTGTGGTCACAAGCTATTTACTATGAGTTTTGATAAATTTTCAGCTGCTGTATGTTTGAGAGCACTACTGGCATAGCTGATCCTCAAAGACTAAAGGACATCAGTGTTCAACAGTTAAGTCATTTTCTTTAATGAGCCTCGTCTGACATCGCCGTTGTCACTGTAAAGCCACTTCTTCCCCTGCATAATAATTTCAGAGTGGAGCCTTATGATCTGATTCTTTGATAAAATAATTTGGTGCATGCCTGGAGCAATAAAATGTTGCTTGATCTTATGCTTAATTCTGGATACACATGTCAAATAAAGACCCGTTACTGTGGGGATCCACTTGAGTGCTATCAGAGAGGATTCCTGTACATGTGCATTGGTCTTTGGCATGGAGGGTGTTTCATCATAAGCTTCTGATCATTGCAAAGTTTACTGTGTCAGCAGCTGACATACAGAGACAAACAATTCACAGACATGCTTTCATGTGTCACAGTTAATGACCTCTATTGTTTTCAGCTCTCAATCTAATGTTTCATTGAAACTTAAAATCTGCCTATCGCTGCTTATTGCGTCAGCCTTTCCCACCCTCTGCAGGTTATAATGCAGTCATCTCGTTTTTAGACTTCAGTGACAGCTATCCAAGAGGGAGAGGTAAATTTGCTGAGCTTGACTCTTTCTGCAGGGACAAGGTTGCATCATTGGTGCCCTTAAGTCAGGCTTCACAGGCAGCTCTTCGAGGTAATAAGCTTGAGTCCTACAGTCGAATCAAAATCCCTACTTTTTCACGAGACAGTTTATGCAAAAAACATGCTGTACCAACACCTTGTGACAAACGCAGAAAGCCTCTTAGAAACAAATTATCCCCCACTTAAAGCTAACAACAAACAGGGTATGTGGCATATTAACATGAACACTCCAAATCTGTCTCTTCTATTTAACCAAATTAAACTCAGATGCTAGTCATCGAGAGAAGTGGAAAATTTGACACCTCTATTAACATAGACGGGCCTTTATGAATTACTTAATGTGAATATATATAATTCTACGTATAATTTGGAGGCAGTAGGCATCAGCTCTGCTGGTGGATGACTCCTGTAGGAATTGCTGTCACATGCACCAACGTGTATTTCGGTATTGGTGAGCAAAGTCTCTGGAATCCAGCAAAGGTCTTCATGAAAGTCGTAGCGCTTAGTGGACACGAGGCTGTTGTGATGGAAATCAATGTGGCCTTTTGTAGCAGAGGGAGAGGAGCCAATTCCAGGCCTCAGCTACCTGATGTGGTGCTGGCAGATTTAGACGGGCATTTAATGACGCGTCACTGAGCTAGACAGATAATCAATTTATTTAGGCAGTAATGTATGTATCCCAAGGTAAATCTTTAATTAAGGGGCAAAAAGAAGAGGACAATTGTGATGCAGAAGGCCAAGCAGTATGAAAATCAACCAGCGTAAATGGATGGCTTCCTCATTTCCCTTTTAATTAGCTGGAATAGCTTGATACCGCAAACGTCTTTGTTATGCTTGCATTCCCACCTCATAAGTGCAAGGCAAGCATCGGTCACCAATATATTAGAAACATTTATTTAATATGAGTGAAACATGGCAGAAACCATACAAGATCAGCAAGACACTTTTGCACAGAGCATCAGATTCACTATCTCTTAACTTATCTTCCGTTTTCTTTTAATGGTTTTATATATGAGTAATTATACTGTAGTGAGCAACAAACCCCTCGAGCATCACAAGTACCCTGTATGAAGCCTATACCTACTGAGCTGTTTGTCTCCCCCTTGTGCTTTATGCAGCCCACGTTCTGAAGATTCCGCATGACATTTTCTGCAAGAAGAGGTGTGGTGAGAGGGAGAGAGATGTATGTTCATGCATAGCTATGTTTAAGTGACAGGTGGAGTCAAGCCTCATTGATTAATCCTCTAAGCATTTGAAGGATTTGAGGGAGTGGGTGGGACAGAATTAGGCTGTTCACTGAGCTGAGATAACTCTCCTCTGTGGTGGCTGTTTGAACACAACTGCATGTGTTTGCTCTGGCCACGCTAATGTGGATAACAGGGCTGCCAAATATTTAGACCATAAATACATTATGAATGGCATTATTATCATTGAAACTGAAAGAGAAAAATTCCACACAAACATATTTTTTTACACACACACACACACACACACACACACACACACACACACACACACACACACAGAAATGAGAATCTGTTACAACAGTGTCATAATTTACCTGCACATTTTACATTCATTCATTCATTTGTTCATTCATCTTCTTGAAGCTGAGACAATCATAATCGTCTCATCTTCATGCCCTTACACGAACCCAGGTCAGAGGTCATGCTGGAGCCTATCCCAGCTGACAGTGGGTGTGAGTCAGGGTCCACCCTGGACATTGCAGGGCTGCTTAGTTTGGTGTCCAGCTCCACTAAAAACAACACCTGACTTTTTAATTTGATTGATATTAGTTATTAAATACTAAATGCTTATTTATATCCATGTAATCTTCCCACATGATTCTTTTATAAACATTTTTTTTTCTGTTTTCATTTAGTTGGGTTAATCCTTTTGTGGCTGTGACATATAAGCACAGGATGGCTGAGGATTGAATGCTATGTAATCCACTCTAGTCCAGTCGTCTCATAGACAAACATGCTGATTTTCCATGTCAGCTTTCTGTCACTCATGTCAACACTTGGTGCTTTGTTTCTCCCCCATGGCTGAAAAAGATGGCCATCAGCTGTGTGTCACCATTAAACCATCTTATAAACAGTGTGACTAAAGTTTCCTCCAGGTCATTGGCTGCACGCTCTGGTAGAAGTCATGCTCAGGAAGAATAAACCCTGAGTGGTATGGCTTCTATGGTCCGAGCCTAAATGTGTTCTGTTCAGCGCTGTGAAAGGCAGCATTTACAATTGATGACTCTTCAAGCCTCATTTGAACAGAGTAGCGGATTTCACAGGAGTCTCCTTCCTGGGCAGTGGTGTAGTGGGCTGTGACTGTGCACTAATTAACCATGGGCTAAGGACAGAGAGAGAGAGAGAGAGAGAGTGAGAGAGGAGAAAGAGAGAGAGTGAGAGAGAGAGAGAGAGAGAGAGAGAGAGAGAGAGAGAGAGAGAGAGAGAGAGAGAGAGAGAGAGAGAGAGAGAGAGAGAGAGAGAGAGAGGTTTGTGGAGTCAGGTGTATAAGACAAAGTTGTGGCATCTACTTCACAGTGAATGAACTTCACTTCGATCTTGTGATAATTAGCCTGAGTTTCCAAGGTGACAACAGTCTCTAACAACATCAAACCATGGGCAAACCTGTTGTCAGATTATTATGCAGCTCATCAATATCCAACAGCCATTCAAATGAGTTCTTGCACTTTTTTCTTTCTTTTCTTTTATAACGTTGCTCTTCTTGCAAACCTGTCTATCTGTACAATCAATACTGTTGACATTTCATTGACTTGGAAAATTTGAAACTGGCATTTTATTTTAAAAATGTATCACTATTGCTCATCAAATTGCACCATATTTGACTATAAATATGGATATTCTACTCACGTAAAAAAGCAAGCTCACACAATATCATGTATCAATGGCAGCCAACTGTTTATCACTAAAAGTGAATACTCTAATACTGACTGTTTCATCCATGAGTGACATGTGCCTATGTGGGTTGTTTGTTTTTCTGTTTTTGCAGGTGACCTTTTGGTTGGCAGGACCAATGCTGCCATTGCCAGTCGATACTGGAACTTCTCCTGGGTTGCCGAGGACAACCTGATCTTTCCCAACAACTCCACAGCCACATCAGGTGAGTTGGCCTCTGTAGTCAGACAATAAAGAAAATCTATGGGGCTCCTGAATCTAAAAGATCCTTTGCTTGCTACTGGCCATGACGCCAGGCATCAGCTCCCATCAGCACACATACACATTTGTATCCAGCCTGCCCTCTCTCATCAGTAGCAGCATAGTCTTCATACTGGTGATCAGTGATCAACACAGGGACATGAGTAAATACAAGTTAAAGTCACACTTACAAATGTGGTACCAGCCACAGTGCAGGCAAAGGGGCTGGCTAATAATGCAACCGTAATAAAACACAACCAAATAAAATAAAATGAGGAGTGTGAAGTGTCAATATCATTATCCTCCCTTCCTTTTCTGTACCCATAAAACCACCAATATTTACCTGCTCTCTAAAATCAATATGTGTAGGATGTACTGACTGTAAAGGTGTTTATGACTGTGGAAAGATGATTCACCACTAAATAAAATAATATTGATATGTTGTACAAAGCAGACATACTGTCGAAGTTTTACAAAGTGACTAGCATTCATGTATTTATGTGGAAAATCTAATATAAGAAAATCAAATGACAACAAAAATGTATCTTGTATGATTTTCTTTGACATGTAACAAAGAAAATGTGGTGATCTTATATCACATCATTGTTTTATTTGAAACAGATGTGATAGCAATAAAACAACAGAACAGTGACAACAACTTCAACAATACAAGCTTTTGTTTCAATTAATTTTTCTGAATAAACATTACATAATTTTATTGGAAAATAAAATAAAAGTTTTAAAGATAGTGCTTGTATGTTTGGAAGGTGTTTCATTCATTTAATGTCAAGTTCCCTAAATGTTTTCTCTTAAACTCCTCAAATTATTCATTAAAAAATAAAGTAAAGAAAAAGTAAATCTGTCCTCTGAGGCTTTAAGAAACACAAGGACCAGTCTGGCATAAAATGAACTTTAAAGGCCAAACATAAAGTGAGAAAGAGGGAGAGATAAAACATTAATCTTCTCAAAGTACAACTGCATGGAATGTAGTTCCTTTTAAAGGACACTATGATGACTCACCATTATTAAAAATGCTATATAGATTCAGACATTATTTCTTTTTCTTATGAATCTTTCAAATTGTTTTCCCTCATAAGTATCATTCATATACTTAAAGGTTTAAATAGATGGCTGCTTTGTGATTCTATTAGAAATTTGCTCAAAGTCCCCTTACATAAATCGACTGTACATGTGGCGAATTACATTTTTATATATCTTATATAGTAGTAATATTTTAAATTGGAAAAAAAAAATCTTAATCATAAATGCAGAATTAGAAGAGAAAGGGAACTTATTGTGACATGGTTTAAACGGAAAGGAAATCTTCAGTTGTCACATTAAAAGCATCATTTTGAAATGGACAATTACAAGTGAGCCTATTAAAATTCACATTATCATACTAGCATTTGTTTTTCCATTAAAAACATGCCTACTTTGTTGTAGATGGAAACTTTCAAAAGCAGGTGGAGCTGGCCATGAAGTCCGACACGGGAAGACCACGTAAAATCCAGTTAGTTCTCAAATTTAAAAACCCAGTACACACTCCTCATTATGTATCACATTAAAACAAACAAAAATGAAGCTATGCAGCTCCATTCACGGTTAAAATTAATACACCAACAAATATAAGTAATTAAAAATGAAAAATGCTTTCATTTTTAATTGCTCCATATGAAGCTATGCAAGAGAAAAAATAAAATAGTGCTGCATCCAGATTAAGAATTGTTAAGAAATTAAGTTGAAATCTAAGAACCTCTGGTTTGCACGCATGTCCTGTATTTTAACCAGGCGCCACTATTATTGCCCCCTGCTGGTACCATACCTTCATACACACTTCACGTTTGAAGGCATAACTGTAGTAGATTTGCGCTTTTATTAACTTTTTTTTTTTTTTTTGCTGTAAGACTGGGCTTTTCGGTATGAACATATGTATAAGTAAACCCAGAGGCACATTTGTCACTTCACATCACTTGGTGGCGACAGCTCCTGCATGATGTTTTGCTGCTTACAGGGTGGCAGCTCATCCTGTATGTGATGATTCACAGTCCCGACATCCTTGACTGTGAAACCCTGGGACCTTGCTTTAGCTGCCTGCGGCTGTGGAAGCCTGCAGTGGACCTAAATGTAATTGGTGTCAGTCACACAGTGGATCTCTTACCGTCTGTCATGCTGTCATGCCCACAGCTGACTGCATTTTCCTTTATTAAACACAATTAAAGCACTGACCTCACATCTCTAATATGTCAGGAAAAAAAAAAAATTCTCTATGCAGTGACCAATGACCTGAGGATGTGATGTGGCTGGAATAAGAAGGATCACATCTGGTTCGTAAATCCAGATGAAATACTAAACAATATTTAGAAAGGCACAGCTCAGAGAAATAATTCAAATTACCACAGATGTTGGATTGTGGACTATATCCTGCATCCTTTTTCAAGGACTCTGATTGTTCACCATAGGCAGGTGTATTCATGAGTCATATTTCTAAAGGTATTGACAAACCAGGGCAAATGTAACTCAAGATCAGGACGCTTCTTGAAAGAGCTTTTAAAGGCTTGACTGTGTTGAACTGTTTCACATAGGAGAGCCTAAGAGGATACTGAGTAAAGCGGTTGGGATGGAGCAGCTCTCATCACATACCTTTAGGCAGCATTGATAGACCTCAGCCCCCCCTAAGCCCACCCCCACCCTACAGCATCTGCTGCAGCTGGCATTTTACTACCAGCTGCAAGGCCAACGCAGACCGACTGGACACTCGCCGCCAGCTGCCGCCATGAACCCCTACCCTCTCCCCAGCCTCCATTAGCGCCTTTAGCTGCAGGAGCTACAGTGTCAGCCAACTTCCTTATTTGCATTTCAACGCAGGACAAATGACTGTAGCAGTGATGTCTATACTGTAAGAGCCCTCTGACCTGATCTCTGCCTCCCATCCTGTGTGTCATCCTCCATGGAGAGCAGTGGCAGAGCACCCTATTGCTATTGTCTGCTCTGTAAAACCCCTCCCACACAGCACATCTCTCACTCTAGAGCTCTTTTCATCATTGAGATGGCGTGTCCTGGTTAAGCTATGGCTGCCAGCTGTAACAGAGGCACTCAGATGGATGCTAGCCACTTGAGGAGTTGTTGTGCTCTACAATAGAACATCTGCCTCACTCAGCTGGTTGTGCTGTTCTTGTGTAATGAGACACAGCAGTGGAATAGAGCAAATTTGAAAAGATGATTGAGCAGTCGTGCAGGTAATCATATGGGTTCCTCCTGGAGTCATCTTTCACCCCGTCACACCTAATAATTAGCATTTGTTTTATTTGTGCACCCTTTCCATGTTTTGCATGGGTGGCTTGGAACAAGACTGGCAAAGTTTGTGTCATTGTGTGGCTGGCTGTTGATGATGATGACGATGATGATGACAATGATTATTATGAGGATGATGATGACAATGATGTGAAAATTAAGGGCATCAAAGATGACATGCTTCAGGAATATTAAATGCAAAGGTCAATAAAACTATGGCCAGTATTTTATTCTTCAAACGCTAAAATGTCAGCTTTTATAGCTATGATTCACCTAAGATGTGTTAAATTTCTGGACGTGAGGAAAAATATTTCACATGTTCACATGTTGCAACATTCTTTGAACAGTTTGACAGACCACCCTCTCTGTCATCTTGTAAATGTATTGAAGCAAACAGTGAATAATACATGGGATTACTGTATGTGCTCACTGAAGGCTAAATTTTTGATCTTCAAATCGAATCTGATGGATTTTTGTTTGTTTGTTTGTTTTGTTTAAAACTCCAATGATACCTTCATATTTTATTTTGTTTTAGCTGAGAGACTCCTTGCAGCAGGAAGTACACACTCTGTTCTAATGATTGAACAACCTGTAGAAAAAAATATCTTTATAGGTTTCATTTTGTCAAGAATTTCGTCAATGTCGTCGCAGCCTTAGAATATCTGTTGTGAAGAATTTCTCTCGGCCTTGCTGCCATGATGCCTTTGTAGTTTGGAGTGGATTCTGAGGATGAGGTGAAGGAGCAAGATCACAGAGAGTGGGGAGGCTGACATTTGGTTCTGAACCCCTCTGATGTAGAATCTGTCACATATAGTTCAACCACTCCACCGCATTCTATACTTACAGTTTATCTCTTCGTAGTGTTTGCTGTCAATAATCAACTTGCTTGCGATCTCATTCAAACCTATCTTAAAACCAGAGACTAAAGAACACACTTGCTTTTCAAAACCGAGCCAGGCAGATTATTGCTGACAGCTATTGAGCAAAGAAACCAAACCAAATAATGAAACTCATCTGTCTGCCATTTTTCCACCTGCATGTGTACAACAATCATCCTAGAAAACCTCGAAAATATAGCAGTAATGAATAAATAAATAAGGGCAGTTCGGGATCTTTGTATCAGATTATCAACCTGCTCATTATGGCTGTTAAAGGCTTTCATAGGGAAGTATATCTCACAGTTTTTCCTCTTGAACCAGAATGAGATATTTTTAAGGTAATTTATTTGACAACTAAAAACTTGCCTCTGCTCATTCAGCGTCTCATTTTTCAAAACATATTCAATGTACACAACTGGAATCAGACCACAGGTGACACAACTGATTTACATCACAATGACATTTGGCTGTGAAAGGTGACACATCAGTCAAACTCTGCTCCCTTCATGCTCTGCTCTGATTAATGAAGTAGGGGTCACGGTGTCATTATAGTGTTGTTAACGGAATCACACACGTGTTAACACAGACAGAAGCATCAGCAACTCTGGAAAGCTTTGCTTAGCCATGTGAATTTACCAGTATTTTTGCATTTCCTTTAATTCAAGGACATTAATTGTAACAATATTTATAGGCTTAGCATTCAGTGATAAGCTGTTAAATGTTATTAAAATGGGATCATTCACAAAGTGGAAGCTGCTCTGTAAGTGATCTCAACCACATCCACAAGTGGAGCTCCTGCAATTGAAAGGCATGATTAATTTATCACCACATATTCTTTATTATTTTTCATGTCTTTAGAAAACTTCATTGACCCTGACCAGATGGCCATTCTTGAAGTCTTGTTGTTCATTTTTCTTTCCTTTTCATGGCAAGCATGATGTTCATTAAGTTGGTTCGGGCTTCATGACTCATATAATAAACCTTCTCTAGTAGGAAATAAAACTCAGGAAGCAATAAGTGGCCAATTTGAGCCTCAGAATTACAGTACTTAAAGGCATTTATATATCTCTACAGTACTTATACGGCACATGTACAATACGCCCTCATTCCTCACGGGTAATGCGTTCCAGGAATCTCACGCGATTAACAAATTCTGCAATTAACAAACTACAAACTATTCATCTTATTCAGTCAGTCATCTTCAGATTACCACCGCTGTATCCACCGTAGCGGGTCACAGGGAGCCGGAGCCCATCTCGGCGGCATAGGGTGTGAGGCGGGGGACACTATGGGCACGACGCCAGTGTACCGTGGAGCCACACACAAAGACATACAACCATGCACACACACATTCATTCCTACGGGCAATTTGGAACGGCCAATGGTGAGCATAGGTGAGGGCAGGAACGTAGATCGACAGGAAAATCGAGAGCTTTGCCTTTAGGTTCAGCTCCTTCTTCACCACGACGGACCAATTCAGAGTCCGCATCACTGCAGACGCTGCACCGATCCGCCTGTCAATCTCCCGTTCCATCGTACCCTCACTCGTGAACGAGACCCCGAGATACTTGAACTCCTCCACTCCACCCTTTTCCGACTGAGGACCATGGTCTCAGATTTGGAGGAGCTGATTCTCATCCCAACCGCTTGACACTCGGCTGTGAACCGCTCCAGTGAGAGTTGGAGATCATGGCTTGATGAAGCCAACAGTACCACGCCATCTGCAAAAAGCGGAGACGCAGTACTGAGGCCACCAAACCAGACACCCTCAACGCCTTGGCTGCGCCTAGAAATTCTGTCCATAAAAGTTATGAACAGAATTGGTGACAAAGGGCAGGCTTGGCGGAGTCCAACCCTCACTGGAAAGAAATCCGACTTACTACCGGCAATGCGGACCAAACTCTGATATCGCTCGTACAGGGACCGAACAGCCCTTATCAAGGGGTTCGGTACCCCATACTCCCGAAGCAGCCCCCACAGAACCCCCCGAGGAGCACGGTCGAACGCCTTCTCCAAGTCCACAAACACATATAGACTGGTTGGACGAACTCCCATGTCCCCTCAAGGACCCTGCGGAGGGTGTAGAGCTGCTCCACTGTTCCACGGCCAGGACGAAAACCACACTGCTCCTCCTGAATCCGAGATTCGACTTCCCAACGGACCCTCCTCTCCAGAACCCCTGAATAGACCTTGCCAGGGAGGCTGAGGAGTGTGATCCCCCTATAGTTGGAACACACCCTCCGGTCCCCCTTCTTAAAAAGGGGGACCACCACCCCAGTCAATCCAGAGGCACTGTCCCCGACATCTACGCGATGTTGCAGAGGCTTGTCAACCAGGACAGCCCTACAACATCCAGAGCCTTTAGGAACTCCGGGCGGATCTCATCCACCCCTGGGGCCCTGCCACCGAGGAGCTTTTTAACCACCTCAGTGACCTCAACCCCAGAGATAGGAGAGCCCGTCTCAGAGAACCCAGACTCTGCTTCCTCATGGGAAGGCGTGTCGTCGAAATTGAGGAGGTCTTCGAAGTATTTTCCCCACCGAGTCACAACGTCCCGAGTTGAGGTCAGCTGCGCCCCATCCCCACTATACACAGTGTTGATGCTGCACTGCTTCCCCCTCTTGAGATGTCTGATGGTGGACCAGAATCTCCTCAAAGCCGTCTGGAAGTCATCCTCCAAGGCCTCACTGAACTCCTCCCACGCCCGAGTTTTTGCCTCAGCAACCACCAAAGCTGCATTCCGCTTGACCAGCCGTTACCCATCAGCTGCCTTAGGAGTCCCACAGGCCAAAAAGGCCTGATAGGACTCCTTCTTCAGCTTGACGGCATCCCTTACCGCCGATGTCCACCAGCGGGTTCTGGGGTTGCCGCCACGACAGGCACCGACCACCTTATGGCCACAGCTGTGGTCGGCCGCTTTGACAGTGGAGGTGCGGAACATGGTCCACTCAGACTCAATGTCCCCCGCCTCCCCCGGAACATGGGTGAAGTTCCGCCGGAGGTGGGAGTTGAAACTCCTTCTGACAGGGGATTCCACCAGGTGTTCCCAGCAGACCCTCACAATACGTTTGGGTCTGCCAGGTCGGACCGGCATCTTCCCCCACCATCGGAGCCAACACATCACCAGGTGGTGATCAGTTGACAGCTCCGCCCCTCCCTTCACCCTAGTGTCCAAGACATGTTGCCGCAAGTCCGATGACACGACCACAAAGTCGATCATCGAACTGCGGCCTAGGGTGTCCTCGTGCCAAGTGCACATATGGACACCCTTATGTCCGAACATGGTGTTCATTATTGGCATTCCGTGACGAGCACAGAAGTCCAATAACTGAACACCACTCGGGTTCTGATCGGGGGGGGCGTTCCTCCCAATCACGCCCTTCCAGGTCTCACTGTCATTGCCCACGTGAGCGTTGAAGTCCCCCAGCAGAACAATGGAGTCCCCAGTGGGAGCGCTCTCCAGCACCCCCTCCAAGGACTCCAAAAAGGGTGGGTACTCTGAACTGCTGTTTGGTGCATAAGCATAAACAACAGTCAGGACCCGTCCCCCCACCCGAAGGCGGAGGGAGGCTGCCCTCTCGTCCACCAGGGTGAACCCCAACGTACAGGCGCCAAGCCGGGGGGCTATGAGTATACCCACACCTGCTCGTCGTCTCTCACCATGGGCAACTCCAGAGTGGAAGAGAGTCCAACCCCTCTCGAGAGGACTGGTACCAGAGCCCAAGCTGTGTGTGGAGGTGAGCCCGACTATATCTAGTCGGAACTTCTCAACCTCACACACCAGCTCGGGCTCCTTCCCTGCCAGAGAGGTGACATTCCACGTCCCAAGAGCCAGCTTCTGTAGCCGGAGATCGGATCGCCAAGGTCCCTGCCTTCGGCCACCACCCAGCTCACAGTGCACCCGACCCCTATGGCCCCTCCCACAGGTGCCCCACGTCCGGGCAAGGGAAAACGTGTTCCATTGTTTGTACTCATCATTAGGGGTTTCTGAGATGACCATTGTCTGGTCCCTCACCTAGGACCTGTTTGTCATGGGTGACCCTGCCAGGGGCACAAAGCCCCAGACAACTTAGCTCCTAGGATTATTGGGATACACAAACCCCTCCACCACGATATGGTGATGACTCAGGGAGGGGCTATTCATCTTATTATTTAAGGTAATTTAAATGATCATGAACCCTCCCCGTAATGACATTAAACCACTTTCTATCTGTATTATGACTGTTTAAAGCACTTTTGTGTCTCACATGACTCAGAGACTCACATAACCGAGTGCTCTTCCTTATGCCATCAGCCAATAGAATGCGTGTACGATATCACGTGACCGCCTACCCAAAATCCGCGATGAGGTGAAGTCGCGAGCGATGATGCACGAATGTGTGAGGGCGCACTGTATATACCGTTAAGTATATAGTATAAGTATAAGTTTATATACCTTTGTCTGAACATCCTAATTTTTGGCTTTGTAAAATCATGTTGTGAGTATCACGTCAATCAGTCACCACTATATCCGAGATATTAAAATTCATGTGTGGTTTTGTAATTATCGTGGAAACATAGTGCCAGACGTCATGTCATTAAGACTACAAAAACACTGTTTGAGTTACAGAACCATTAAAAACAATAATGATATGATTATAATCAATACAGCTGTCTGGAAGCATTTTGTGAGGTCATAGGGCTGATGGGATTGAATTCAGATGAGATAACACTAAATTAATGGTGTGTATTGGCGGAGAATTAAACACTTTGACATATTATCTCTATTCCTGCAGATGGAAGCTTTTGATTCAGCATCTATTCCACTGCACTCCGATCAACAGGCTAAATCTCTTTCATAATGTGACAAAATAATAAAAGCAGTGGCAGCATTTTAAGGTGACCACATCTCTTTCCTACTATAACAATACATACAGTATTCTCTCGCGTAGTTGTGCTTCAAGATGCCTGGCTTCACCTCATTGTGGATTTTTTGTAGGTAGTCATGTGATACGGTACGAGCATTCTAATGGCTGCCAGCATCCAGAGGGTCGCTGCGTTCCGAGACACACAGAACACAGCGCACTTCCGTGTATTAAAGAAACACTTAAATGCGTTTAAACAATCTTTAAGTGTGGGAAAAGGTAATACAGGTATAAGATGGTTTAATATCAGTATAGGGCGGGTTCATGAAAGTTTAATTTACCGTAAATAAAAAAATAACAGTTTTTCGCAATATCACAAAATTTTGTGGAATTTGGAACGCAGTGTTTGTGAGTAACGAGGGATTACTGCATATTCATCACTTCAGTTTACTGGTTATTTTTATGGCTTTTCTGAGAATAACTCTTGTGTATTATCCACTGAGTGAGTGCGATTGAATCTTTCATGCACTGAAATCGGTAACTATTTTTAGTATTAAAGGGGTAGAGCTGTAAAAACCTCTATTCTCTACATGTCCTGTTTCCTTTGAGAAACAGTTGCTGCCCAGTAGATGAACGGTGACCCTTGGTGTTCAGTGCTGCTAGTTAGTTGCATTCAAACTTCAAAATTATTCCAGCTGTGACCTTCATTAATGTTGACCTTCCCTACGCCTAACCAATGAGACAAGAGCATATGGACATCACAAAACTTATAAGCATTTCCAAAGGGTCCTTCTCCCTTCATATTATTATTTATATGCAGCAACTGTTTTTATGGCTCTGCGGCACACTGGCGTCGTGCCTGGAGTTTGCTCCGCGTCACGTCCTAAGCCAGCTGGGATTGGCTCCAGCTTCCTGTGACCTGCTACGGCGGATAAAACGATTCAGAAGATGAATGAATGAATAAATAAATTAACTGTTTTTATATTCTCCAGCATGAAAATATGTGAATATCTCTGATTGATCCAGATGTTTTATTTGTTTGTTTTTTTGTAGGAAGGCAAATGGCTGAATTTGTACTAAAATGTAATCATTAGCTATAAAACACAATTTCTGATAGATGTTACCTGCAAGTCTGTGGTTTTAAAGTTAAATCATTCATCTTCTGCCGCTTCATCCGCTGTAGCGGGTCACAGGGGAGCCTAACTCAGCTGGCATGGGGCGTGAGGCGGGGGACACTCCGGGCATGACACCAGTGCACTGCGGAGCCACACACAAAGACGGACAACCATGCACAAACACACACTCACTCCTACGGGCAATTTGGGACCGGCCAACCAACTTGAAGCGCATCCTTTTGGAGGTGGGAGGAAACCAGAGAACCCGGAGAGAACCCACACAGACACAGGGAGAGCATGCGAACTCCGCACAGAGCGGGACTTGAACCCGGACCCGCCGTGTTGTGAGGCGACAGCGCTACCCACTGCGCCACCGTGCCGCCCTAAAGTTAAATTGTTGCCCTGAAAGAAAACATAATCATGTAAACACAATTTTGTTTGCAGATCTACAAATGTAATAGGTCTTTCCATGAGCCACTTTCTCCTTCTTAACAGTTCATCGAGTTCTAAGAGTATAATTGATGAAAACAAATGATAAAACATGATGTTCTAAACCTCTGAGCTTGTGCCCTCCAATTTTAAAGACACTAAAAAAAAATAATCCCAGAATCGCTCTGTTATCCAGATCCTTTCAAAAACATAACATATTCTTCCTGGAACATGCGTCACTCTTCCACAACATTTTCAGCAACATCAATTAAGTAGTATTTGAGTAATTGTGCTAACGGACAGACAAACAGAACTAATCACTTTTGCCTCATAGTACAGGTAATTACAATTTGTGATGTAATCTGGAGCATGTACAAGTACATTCTGTGTTCTACAAAAATCTTATCAGCACACAAAAAAAGTTATGCATTCACAAAAGACAGTAATGTGGGACTATGGGAAAAACCATGCTGATTTACTGTGTTTGGCTCTTCTCAGAAGTTCTTGTCAGGTAAACAAAGCTCAATGCATCGATATCGAGCTCTAAACATGCATGGCACACATTTCATGGGTGGTGAACTACAAGAACTTCCAAATATGGACAAGGGCTACAGTTCAGTGTCACCTTTTGTCTGCACAAAGTCGTCCAGAATTGAGAACTGATGGTTGGGACATGGGTGGCATAGTGGCGCAGTGGGTAGCTCTCTCGCCGCACAACAAGGCGGGTCTGGGTTCGAGTCCCACTCTGTGTGGAGTTTGCACGTTCTCCCCGTGTCTGCGTTGGTTCTCTCCGGGTTCTCCGGCTTCCTCCCACCTCCAAAAACATGCACTTCAGGTTAATTGGCCATTCCAAATTGCCCGTAGGAGTTAGTGATTTTGTGTGTGTGTGTGTGTGTGTGTGTGTGTGGGGGGGGGGGTTAATATGTGTCTGTGTAGCTTTGCGGTGCACTGAAGTCGCATCCAGAGTTCGCTCCGCCTCATGCCCTATGCCAGCTGGGATAGGCTCCAGCTCCCCTTGACCCGCGCAAGCGAATGAAACTGGTAGGAAAATGAATGAATGAAAGAATGATTGGGACGAAGGCAATTCATTCAAAATCAAATACATGATTAGTCTAACAATTAAGTATGTAATAATACTGCTGTGTGACATTACATGGTTTTCATTCACCCTTTAATTACACCATTGCACAATTTAATTAAAGCGAACAATTTACCAATTTACAGAAATAGCAATAACGTTTTCCCATTGTGTCTGCCAAAAGATGCTCTTGGTTGCCGGCCAATGCTTTGTCAAAACATTGTCAAAAGAGCCGGTCAGGATGAACATTTCCCTGACTAAAAAAGTTACTTTTTTATCACTGTAATATGTTTGAAATTCAATTAGGTGCTCGTAATGAAACCATCGTATCTTAAAAGAGACTATTTTAAGTGAAAGTAACATAATTTGAAAAAAAAAGTTTACGTACTTCTTGCTTGAAAAGAGGTAAATTATAATTTGGAAAAAGTATCAGGGAAATGTGAAGCACACATGTCGCTAGACATTAAATGCTGGTGGTGTGAATAGGGTTTACTTGTGCATCATCATACAGACACACACACACGCACACGCACGCGCACGCACACGCACACACACACACACACACACACACACACACACACACACACACACACACACACACACACACACACACCGTATTTGACTCTTATCGGTAAGAACCAATACCAGGAGGAAAATAGGACCAAACTCATGCCAAAGAGGGGTTACTTCAACATTATATCCTACACTTACACAACCCTTTGGAAGTGAGCAGGTAAACACGACACAAGGAAACATCAGAAACTGGTGCAGAAAGGAGGAGGAACACAGACAATAGGAGGTGACAACAAACATTCAGGGCAGACAGACACCACAGGGGTGGGACAGCACGTGAGGGGCAGGACGTCTGCATTAAGAGGGATGTGAGCCACCCTACGTAAGAGTACACACATGTAAAAAAGAGAGTAATATTATAGCATGACCCACAGACCACCAGTTCATTGTCCCTAGCCTATGAAATCTCACAACCTGGATTATTTAGTCTCAGACAGATTGACAGTTGACTCTTGAACTCTGGTGCAATGAGTCTCCATAGGCACGTCTTCCACATCAGCTCCTTTTAAGCACTTTTTACTGCTTTCTTCTGCATGATCATGTCCTACAACCACAAGGCCACTTATAGATTGTCCTCAGTAACCTCCTAATTACTACTAAATGGTAATATGTGTTAACACAAATTCTGATCTCATGTATTTTAAATGGAGGTCTTGTTGGAATCAAAAAGAATCAGTATGTAGTCTTAAACAGATATCAGCAGCACCTCTGAATCATTGACTATCATGTAATTTCCCCATGCTTAATTAAAAATAGCACATGAAATGTATTTTACTTTATGACCAATTTTCCATTAGGATTATTCTACAACTGCTCACACCTGCAAGAGTTAGTGCTTATGATGTAATGTCTTTCCTGTTAGCACCAGATTTGTTTTCCATTAATTAATCTGTATCAAGTACATGCTTATCACACTGTTTCCTAAAAGTGGTTCTTTAAACCATAAAGGAAAATACTGTAACGTGATCTAAAGGGCAAATAAATCTAGCTTCACAAAGATGAAAATCGATTTGAATCACAGAAGCTCGGTCCTGTTTCTACCAGTCCTCAGTCCTCAGGTCTGGGTCACTTTGCAATGCAGAATGTGGGCGAATTTGGACGGAGGACGCACATGTTGCTCACCACAGTTGAATCATATCTCTCATGCCCGTTTGGCAGCTCACTGACATGTGTAGCTCTGCAACAAATGCCAAGTGCATTTCTATATGACTAAACATCGGTGTGATGTCTGAGGGTGGGTGGAAAAATGTCACCAGACAGTCCTGAAACTCAAGTCTGTGTCAGTGTGAGTGTAAAAAAAATAGATGTAAGGAAAATAGCACATACATATTTGAATTGAAATGTCTTTATTTGTGTTTTTATACTAATTGTAATTATACAATCAACACGGCCAAGACAGAAATGAATGGAAGCCACTATGAACCATTCATCGATGAAATAGTTATATATGACTGAATGGTATAATATACTTTAATTTAAATATATTATTTGAATCTATATGAATCATAACAAATAAGTTCTTCAAGTCACTGGACACTGCACTATTCGAGCCGCACTAGGTAGACATTAATTGAAGGAAAGGAAAACCTTGTAACCTTGGACACTTCATTTTCTCCACATCTCATCACTCCTCAAGGTCCTCATTTGTGATGAGCCACTGAAATCAATGTTTTTTGCCAAATTACAAGTTTTGAGCATGCAACCATTACCCTAACTGGTACTAAGTGGGTGGGAATGACTGCCTCTATGATTTGCCTGAAAGCAGCTGCCTCCTCAAGTGGACAGCCATGTAATTGAAGGCCAGTCTAATGCATCCTCAATGCCACCTCATTAGGTAAGACTCTCTTCGAGCATTTAGTCCAATGCCTCAATTCACTGATAGCTTATTCAGACTTCATTCTAAATCTCGTAATAAATGTTAAACACAGAAATATTTGATGAGAGTCATAATGTAGAATATTCTGTTAAAAATTTCATATGCACTTAATATTGAATGGTTACCTTCACAAAAACAGGTAAGAAAGCATGACTGACAAATAGTACCCTCAGAACAAGAGTTATTTTATAGTTAAAAATAAAATATTAGTGCAGATTACACTAATACCACATAATATTTGTATATTTTGCACATTAGGGTATCTTAAATATAGGTTGAATAAGGATTAAGTTCCACACAGCTTTTTGTTAGTTTTCACTTTTGCCAGTTTATTTACAGCCTGAATGTCTCACACCATGCTGCTGTATCAAAAGTCAGTGACATGTATTTAACTGTATGTTGATCCAACAGAAAATGTATTTGACAGGAACAGAGAAGCTATTTGACTTTGAAATATTTTAATCAAATTTTAAAATCAACAGCCCAAATCATGTCTTGTACGGATTCAAGAAGTGCCATTGTGACATTAGTTAATTCAAACTGATGCAGCAGGTCTGCCTGACACGATTAATGCTGTCTGTGCTTTATTAGAGTCTTTCCTCTGAAGAACAGCAGCACAGTAAATTCTAAGGTTTTTGTCCTTAAGTGCGGCGTCAGCATTTTGTGTGGTGAACTAATATTCAGGACCAAAAGTTTCACTGAAAGAAGGAATGAGTACTATTGCTCTAAAATCAATACAATGAATCAATGAAATTGCTTCTGAATCCTTACAGACAGGCAGTATATGGGAATGTTTCCAAGACCTTAGCACTGTCTAATTAGCCAACAAATGCTGAAAAAGTACTTTCCCATAGCTGTACTTAGCCAGACTGAATCTGTTGTATATCTGAACAACATGCTTTAGTGGAATAAGGCCGTCTTAGTGTTACACACTTCCTCCTTTTAGTGTTTTTTTGTGAAGGATATTTGCAAATACAGTGTCCATTATAGTTTACAGCAATTAAATTAGCACTGATGTTCTTTCTACTGTCGGCTGATGAATTAATCCATTCATTTTTCTCTGATCATGAGATTACAATTAGAGATTGCTAAAAGTAGAACATTTTCTCGTTGTTTTTTTTTTTCTTCTGAATCTTCCAGTTTCTAAAATTAACCCATTTAACACCTGAATTGTTGTTGCTGCTTTAATAAAAAATTAAAACAACCACTGATTGAGTCGGCTTACCTTTGCAAAAATAACTATTTTATCAAAGCATAAACATTGTGCATATTTTTATGTCCTCTATCAGTTACAGTTGCAGGAGGTATGACTAATGGCATGTTGTTTGAAGTGAGTAGTTTATCTGTGTTGGCAGAAATACTTTAAATATTTATATGACATTTGTAGGTGGCCCCAGTGGAGGGAACAGTTGACATTGTTCAGGTTTATGTAAAGATGGTATGGAACCAAGTTTATTTTTTATTATTTTTCTTTTATGAATCCCACTTTGGTGAGATACAATGACTTTCCCAGCCTGACAGTCAGTTTCCTTGGTATGTTAATGATGTTTCTCATGCATTCAGCATTGTCATCAGTCAGTCAGTCATTTTCCAACCCGCTTCATCCGCTAACGCAGGTCGCGGAGTAGCCAGTGCCTATCCTGGCAGTCTCAGGGCGTGAGGCGGGGGACACTCCGGGCACGACGCCAGTGCACCGCGGAGCCACATAGAAACAAACAAATCATTCACTCACACACTCACTCCTATGGTCAATTTGGGACCGGCCAATCAACCTGAAGCGCATGCTCTTGGAGGTGGGAGGAAGCCGGAGAACCCGGAGAGAACCCACGCAGACACGGGGAGAGCATGCGAACTCCGCACAGAGCGGGACTCAAACCCGGGTCCGCCGTGTTGTGAGGCAGCAGCGCTAACCACTGCGCCACCGTGCCGCCCGCATTCAGCATTGTTGTAGTATATTTGGAAAGTATTCATGCCAAGCTGATCAGACATAAAGAATAGATTCCTTCATGGTATTATGGTATTACCTTAGTCAGACAGGATGGTGGACTGCTATTTCATGCAAATAATTGTACTGCCATGACAACTTTGTAATCTTTATGTGAGGTTTACTGTCAGGCATTCATTTATAATCTACCATATACTCCTTATCATTTATTTTCCTGTTGGGTTCAATGTAGGCTGGAGCCTATCCCAGCTGTCATTGAGTAAGGGGTCACTCTGGACGTGTCACTAGTTTAAGACAACAACCAATCAACATCAAATTCATGTGTATATGCAATTTAGAGTCAGTTCATCCATACACATGTTTTTGGTGCAAACTCCACACAGAAAATTCCCAGACAATTTCAACCTCTTACTTCAGGGCAGAGCAGTGCCAATTGTGCATTTGCACCACGCTGCTCACTTTTTATTTAACACAAATAAAATGTGCAAACAAATGTACACTAGTGGTGACAGGCCTAATGGCTGCATTCAAACACATTTTCATGACTTTATAGGTTTAAAGTAGTAATATTTTAATTTAAAGTGCATGAGTTAGTCTAGATGTTTCCATCAACCCCTCTGTATTACCACTGTATTGTGTTACATAAAAGCACAAAACCGGAAGAGTGGAGATGACATGAAGTCTCGTCTATCTGCACGAGACCCTGGTGTGAGAAGTAATTTGAAGTGATGAGCCAAGACGTGGGGATGAGTCTATATCAGGTGTGTCCACTGTGAGCAGAGGATTGGACAGAGGCAGAGAGATGATAAGGAGGAAGGATAACTGGGGGGAGGGATGGCCTTTCATTTTCTTCCTAGGGAGGATATAACAGCACACAGTTTTACTCCTATTCTCTTCTTTTTCTTTACAACTGCACTTTGTACATGGACGATGCATTTGTGTTCCTCCTAGTTGAAAGTGTTACCGTGCACCAATATTGAGGCTGCAATTAAAGCTGTATCTTCTTCCTTTGTAGGCTGACAGCACAAAGTTGTGCAAACTAAAGAAGATTTTCAATAAAAACTGCATTCCTCCCTGAGCCTGTTGTTGTTGTTTCCTTTCTGTTCTTTAAAGTTGTTGGCAAATTTATGATGATGCTGTCTTTGGCACCCGTAGATTTTTGCAACTGCTTTGAAACAGTCTTTTCACATTCTAGTTAAAGATGCTATTCCTCTTTTGTTGAAACTATGGTGTTTAAATCAAAAAGGACAAAAAGAAATAGTGCTGCAGAAACATTATGTGTCTACTTGATCATCTCTGTTCCCCTGGCAATGTATCTAATTAAACGTAACATTTCCCCTTCAGACTGAACGAGGTCTTTTGAAATGCTTGTGCTGTATTTTATTCTTCCAATCATCTTTGCTTGGTATTATTTAAGAACTCATAGGAATATTTTGCTGGTGCTTTCAGTTTTCCTTCCCAGCAGATTTAGCAGAGATCATTCTGTACCATTTGTTGCGATGGGGCTGCATTCAGAAACAGCAGCTCCTTTTCTTTCAAGCAGTTATTTTTTTGGCTTTATTGTTGAAATACCAATTACAATGAGAGAAGCACATCATTAATATCTGAGAAAGATTAACAGGGTTTGGATTCAGAACAGAAGACTTTCTGGCAGGGTCACTTTGACACTTTCCAACCTTATAACAACAGTAGCATGACAATACTGGAGGGATTGGAGCCATTCAAGCCATGCAAGATCATGTTGGACTTTAGGTCGAACCTGGCAAATGTAATATCACAGGATGTCAAATGAACAAAAAGTAATTGAGTTTAGCCAAGCATAATGACATCAGAAACTGTCTCATCCTTGAAGGACAGATTTAAAAAGAATCATAAGGAAAATGTCCTCCAATAGAATAATATTTCCTCCTTAGATGAGCATAGATGAGGGAACATTGTTTCCAAATATGCTGTGGAGAAGGTGAGTTTTCAAAGTCATCATAACATCATCTTTCCACAGAAAACTCAAAAAATATTTTATTAATAAAATAAATGACATTTTCAACTATTATGGTTAAAATATGTGTAAACTATATGTGTAAATCATATGTGTAAACTATGGTAAACTATATATAGTTTTACCGACTTGCAAAATTACAACTCTACAGTCACCTAAAATAATGCTTTCCCATGAAAACAAACCAAAAACTTTTTTCTTAGAAAATCCAGAATCCAGAAGCATGTTGTTTGGGTCTGAGTTTAAGTCCTTCAGAAAAATGGCCACAGACGTCAACAAGAAATGTAATGGGTGGAGTATTTTCTGTGTTTACACGTATATGTACAAATTAACTGTATGCCTACTCTTTTCAATATCCATCCATCTTCAAATGCTTATCCGGGGCCGGGTCGCTGGGGCAGCAGTCTCAGGAGGGATCTCCACACTTACCTCTCCCCAGAAACCTCTTTCAGCTCCTCCAGGGGGATCCCTAGGCATTCCCAGGCCAGCCGAGAGACACAGTCCCTCCAGCATGTCTTAGGTCTTTCCCGAGGTCTCCTCCTGGTAGGACATGCCCAGAACACCTCCCTAGGGAGGCGTCCAGGAGGCATCTGGAACAAATGCCCGAGCCACCTCAGCTGGCTCCGCTTGAGGTGGAGGAGTAGTAGCTCTACTCCGAGCTCCTCCCTGGTGACTGAGCTCCTCACCCTATCTCTAAGGGTGCGCCCAGCCACTCTATGGAGAAAACTTATTCCAGCCGCTTGTATCTGGGATTTTGTCCTTTTGGTCATGACCCAAAGCTGACCCAAGTGGAGGAGTTTAATTATCTTGGGGTCTTGTTCTTTTCAATATGTGCATATCTATTTGTATTTGATATTTAACTAGATAATGATTGAACGAATGAACTAATGAATGAATGAATGAATAAACAAATGAATGAGTTCATGTATTTTGAATAACAAAACAAAATAACAATAACAAACAATAATAAATACACCAGAATGGTGTGAGCACTATCCGAAAAGGAGTAAGAAGAAGTAGTTCACATGTTATTAGTTTGCAACCTAATGTTATAAAATCTAATTTATTTATTTAATGGTTGAATCTGGTACAAGTTTCAAAGTTGATTTAAGTCTAAGTGCTGTCTGGCACCAACATTACGACAGCCACTGCTCAAGTACATTTAAATTAGTTGCAATGTAAATGTGCTTTATTTCACTAGATCCCCGATGTCCTGGCAGAAGCAGAGCGTGTAACCGGGATATTGAGGGTGTCCCAGAGTTCACATGGAGCATTGTTGCAGCTGGTAACCTGCACGAAGAAAGAAATGAGAAAACTCAAAAGAAAGCAGGAAGTCCCCAGGGGTGGGAGGAAGGTAAGGACGAAGGTATCACATTCCCTCCTGACAGGGAAATTTAATCTTTCTACAAGCCTCAGTCATTTTGGTGTATTGTGTATTAGCTGTAAACACTGTCTATTCATTTAATAATACTGGAACAAAGCCTCACCACTGCTCTTGATCACTTCATTGAATGCCAACATCATACACAGTATGGGGAGTTTGCTATGAATTCCTCTTGAGATTTTAATATTCATTAAGTCTTCTCAGGTAAATCGCTGAAGACAGTTCACCTAGCCAGTCATCTGCATCATCATGTTGGCCTTCAAATGTCCCATAGCCTCCAGCATCATTCATTTTCATACCTTAGAAGATGAGAAAACAGTCTGTGTCATCTTATCTCACAGGGTGATGGTGAAATGGAGGGAGACAGAAAGGTCTATTTATTTCCTTAAATGCTTTTTTCCTATGAGTCATAAGACTGACCTCAGATAGGTGGAGTGCTGAATGAAATTGGAAAAGTGAAATATATTGACTGGTAAAAGAAAGGAGTTAGTGTGAGTGGACTGGAGAAATGATTGATGCCCATCCTGTATATTATCCTGTTTGACACTGCAAATGACAAATTGCACATACAGTGTGCCTCTCGTGCATTCGCGCAACACTCGCGACTGCACCTCATTGCAGATATTTGGTAGTTAGTCACATGATACCGTATGAGCATTCTATTGGCTGACGGCATCTGGAAGTGCGCTTGGTTTTGTGAGTTTCGGAACTCAGCACACTTCCATGAGACACAAAAGTCCTTTAAACAGTCGATGAGAGTGTGGCAAAATGTAATACAGATAGAAAGTGGTTTAATATCAGTATGGGGAGGGTTCAAAAATGTTTAAATTACTGTAAATAATAAGATGAGTACTTTGTCACTATATCGCCAAATCCGTTATTCGCATGTGGTTCGTGGAACGCATTAACCGCGAGTAACAAGGGTGGACTGTATATGTATCTATAGCATATATATGTATGTGTTTGTTTTTGTGTGTGCTTGTATTCCACTATACTGATGTGAATAACTCGCTGATGCAGATAAACACATTAACACATTTAGCTTTCATGGCCCAGGCATTTTACATCAAACAAGTGTGGAGAAAACCCACTCAGTAGGTTTTAATTCTGTGAACCAACCAACCATCCAACCAACCATCCAACCAACCACAAGGCATTGAGGTAGTGAAAAGGCCCGGTACATGGAGACTTACACACCTCCTTGCAATGGGATGTTCAGACTGAAAGCAAAGCTTTTCACCAAGTTAATCTCGCATGCTTGATTTATATTTAATCATGTTGCTCATGCAAGTGTTTATTCGCTGTAAGCCAGCAGAATATTTTACTGTACATTAGCCTCAAGCCAGCAAACAAGGAAGGATGTGTGTATGAGCTAGAAGTCAGTTCATCCTCTGCCTGAACTCAGCAGTCACCAGAGACTCTTCTTTTCATCCTGTCTTCTCTATACATTCTTGAAGTAATGTACATTCCCCTTTGGTCAGCAGTCTACAGAGCACAAACATCCAACTTTAGGTGCATCTGCAAAGAGTCAACATAAATCATATTTTTAATCCCAGAACATTAAAATTAAAGTTCCCACTCTCTGAAAAACCCTGCAACATGGACTATTTTGCTGAAGTTGAACGTTTTCAACACTCAAATCATGAATTTGTCCCCTGCAGGACATATCTCTGTCTATTAAGTACACATGCAAAAAAAAACCACAACTTGTTTTGTTTTTCCTGCGTAAACACATCGTCTGTATTCTATTTAAATTTGAATGTGTGTATTCTAATTACCTAAAATTTGTTGACGTAATTAATGTTTGACACTCCTTTATTACCATTATCAATTACAGTACTTGATGAAACTGCAAGTTTTATGTATAGTTCACTCTGCATCACCTTCACATAGTTCTGTATTTAAAGATAACCCTTAATATCCGATTAAATATTAATACATGCCTAAATACAGCACAGACATAGAAAATCTTGCAGTTTACTAATCAGGATTAGACCTTGATTATATATACATTAAACTAAACACATTTCTCTGCCCACATAGTGTTTTTATTGAGTGTTGTTAAGGGTGCATAAACCCCAAGACCAGATGTATTCACATATAAGTGTGCACAGTAGACACACATATAAGAGATTATCTTTAAACAATTGTAATTAAATGGGGCAACCTCATCCCTGACCCTGGGACAGCCACAGATGAAGTTGTGCATATGAGGAAAGCAAAGAGCCAAGGTGCACAATGCAGAGTGAGGAGAAAAATATATGTGCATTATCATTTTCACACTCTCATTTCGTCACAGTGCAGTTGCCATGTTCTGTGTGAACCAAAAGAACAGCGGTCTTTAAACATTTCAAATATGCTATATTTTAATGGATGGAAATATAAACACCCAAAGGCTGTAATCTGTGTTATTGCTAGTGCTTTTCCCCCCATGATTCAACCCATCCACTGTGTCCAATGATGGAGTCCCTACACTGTGTTTGTTTTACCCACAGCTGGTGATTGGTGGCTTGAAGATGTGCAGATACAAGCTGATGAATAACTGAGGTCACATCTATTAACCAACATAACTATATGTGCAAGCTATTGATCCCTCCATGATATCCTCATTGTGCTAAGAATACAATTAGTGGTGACTGGAAAAAAAAATACTATATAATAGAGTATCATCATATATTTTGTGATAGTGTATTGAGTCTGAAAAAAAAACACATCTTTAATCCATACAAAAAATATTTGTGGCTTTGATTTATATGTCAACAGCCAGATATCAGCGCCATAATCCATCACCCATTTGACTCAATTTTGATAAGAAGAATATACTGATACAGGAAGAGGTAAGCACATATAACTAGTGTAATCAAAATAAATAAAATGTACTTTAGCCTAAAGTATGACCATATAATGAATGATATCCTAATTATGATACACATATCAGTAGATTCTCATCGATGAGCAGTATTTTTGATAACAGCAGTGTTGGAACCAGGTTGTGTTTCCACCATTTGACTCCCTGCAATATAAAATGTTACTATTCCTTTGATTTTCATTATGAGTTGACATTGATTCCCTTTTTTCAATGAATATGTGAAATTAAATGTGGTTTTAAAGCTTTAATTGCCAATCACTATCATGATGTGTCTGTTCATCAATGCTGTAGCACCCTGCTCTTCCCCTAAGGCTGAAATGTGGAGAAAGTTATCCACATTAGTGCTTTCGGTAAAGTAAGTAATGAGAACAGCAGGGGGCAACGGCGCCCTTGGCAGTGCAGTTACCATAAAATATAATGCTTAACCTTTAGATTGAGACAAATTACAGCAGTGATCTTGGATTGGATTGAGACATTAGGTCTTTCTGCAATGTGAGGGCAGTCGACAAACAGGTGGACAAGTGCAGCAGCAATGGTTGAAGGAGGTAAAACATTACTCTACTCTATTTAAAAAAATATCTAAACGGTAAATGCACAATGTTAATCGAGTTGGATGAATGTCAGTCATATCTGCCGAGTTTAATTTCGAGATTTTTTGTTGTAGATGGTGTGAAATAAAAATAGAAAATTATTTGAATATGTTTGGCTTCTTGTGCGCCTTGTCTGTGCGAGGTCATCTCAATTCCATGTTGCCCCCTAATGTCCTCTGCCAAAGACAGTGGGAATATGATTACATGTTGATTTCTTGCTCTCACACACGGAATAGAGAAACATGAGCTGCAGCTCGGAGCTGACTGGCAGGACGAGATATCCAGTAGGACACGTTTTGCCAGAGCTGTTGATTTGTTTGTTTGTAATAGAGTGGCCCCGAGGCTGTCTGTCATCTGCCAACTCAGGGAGTTATCTGGATTTTTTTTATTTTTTTTTTAGCTGGGCTTGGCGGTGCTGGTTTCAGGATGAAAAAGCAAAACATGTAAAGGGAGTGCCAGAGTTAAGCTAGCAGCATGTGTCTCATTGTGTGCATTTAAAACAGCTCACCAACTGTCACAGCCATGTACTGCATGTGAAATGAGGATGCAACACAGGAAAACCAGCAAATTAATTTTTAAATTGAGTTCTGTGAACTCTGAATTGAAGTCAAACCTTCACTGTCCTTTCTGGCAGTTTGTCTGTTTAACTAATGTCCTTATGATATGAAATCAAAACTTTGAAAAACTATTATTATATTTTTGCATGGAACAATTATACTTATATTAAACTCTATACCATAATGAAAAGAATAATCAATCCTAAAATTACCATATAGGGCAGCATGGTGGCGCAGTGGTTATTGCTTTTGCCTGGTCTGATTCCACCCGGGGCCTTTCTGGGCAGAGCTAGACTGTTCAATGCCATGTGACCACAGGCACACACACCACAGGTGTGTGTACATGAGTGTGTTCATGAGTGTGGTAGTTTAAGGAGATAGAGTATCACAATTGTGAGAAAAAAAACGACGAAGATCATTGAGCGGTTGAACAGATAGAGATTCGAATTACATTCCGTCACTGCAACCCTTGGACCACAGCAGATTTGCTGAACCTATTACAGCTAAAAAAATAGATAAATAAAAATATTGTTTCTGTCAAATGCTGATCTAATACATTCATACACTGATACATACGTATATCCGGTACATACATACATATTTATAAAAAAATATTATTTGTTCATCTTAAGCGTCTTCTCAATATTGTCTTTCCTTTGTTATTTTACGCTGTGTCAGTAAAGCCAAAAAATATTAGATTCTTCAGCTTGACACAGCTTTTCACAAAAAGCTCGTTTTCCAAGTTTTTTTTGGTTACAAACGCTGTTTTGGTGAAACCAGCCTATGTTCTACTGCTGGGTTCTAAAGAATAGAAAAAGGTGTAAATAAACATTTATTTCCTGAAGAAAGATAGAAGTTTTGGTGTTTCAATAGTTACAGAACACAATTTTTCTGTGGGTAAAAAAAAAAAAAATCAGTCACAATTCCCTAAAACCGTAAGCATTATACGGATCTCTGATCTGAATATGGCTAGCAGCCAAAGAGTTAATTGGTTTGAGAAAAATTACAAAATGATTATGTATTTCTCAAATCAATGATTTTGGTAAATCCTCACAACTTTTTAACATTTTAACATGCAAATTCTGCATAAAATTTATAAAATTGAATAAACTAAAATATTGACTACAAAAATCACATATTTTGTCCTCATGCAATAGATGAGTACCCCTTTCAACGATTGACCAGGTCCACATGTACTTGTACATAAAAACCCATCCACACACAAGAAAAGGGTAGTTATAGTTATCATGTGTTGCTGTTTGGCATTAGATTTGTTTTACAGAAAATTCTTTAGCAACCACTTTTCAGACTCCTGTGAAGAAGCACCAATTTTTTTTAAATTTTTTTTTGGCTCACTCGCTACTTGGCAAGAAAGATGTTTGCAACAGCATTTGACAAATCGAAGGCTGCAGCAGATGGGCACTTGAACATAACTGCCCACAAACTTTAAAGTGTCTTTCATCAGTGCCTCTGTGAGGTCTTCTGGGAAAAGCTTCCTGATCTCTCTCATAAGCACTGAAAAGGCCTTGGATAACTCTGTCCTTGCACAGTCCAGAAGACCAAAAAAAGATTCATAAAGACCACTTCAGGTAATTTATTAGAATTCTGTACAGAGTTCCTCAAAGTTTGATTTTAAATGACAAGAAAACTTGTGACAGCAGCACCTTCGCTAACATCCAGTGACATTGCATCAGTTTAGATCAATGGTCCACTCAGGAAACACAGAAAAAAAAGCCATCCAGTACCATTTCCTGCTTCCAGACCCTTTCTGATATCAGCAAATAATTATGAACTATTACCTTTGAATGAGAATCAATTTGTTCTACTTACTGTATGTGGCTTGGAACGGGAACATAATAACCCTGGCAAGTATTCTGGAATTGACCCCTCTTATCCATCTGCAGCCAGACCAGCTAAGCATGGCAATACCATGATTCAGGAGAAGCAGTTGTTGCCGCAAAAAGTATTTGAAAAGCAATTTTAGGACCATAACTCTTTGTCCAAGACAAGCCTCCATTTTATGTATGTTTCAAAACATCCACATTTCCTTTCTGAAAGTAAAAGACTGGTAGGTCATGGAAACAGGAGTGTGTTCAAGGCACGCTACTATAATACCCAGAAAAAATGACTGAAAGGTGTTCCGACCCCAAACGTGCGGGTAGTCCACTCCATAAGCACATCAAGTGACTGGTCTGATCATATATTGTGCCCGACCATATACTTTATTTCAATCAAAATCTGTAGTGCTAATACTACCACAATTATACCATTACAACATACAAACAGAGTATCATCACCAGTCATGTATGTGTATGTTTAGGGACATATCTACTTGCAGATCCACAACGGTAATTAGATTGATTTGTGTCAGCAGAAACGAACAACTTTGTTGCAACAACCTAGAAAATTGAAAAGCTCTTGAATAATGAGAAAGACCTCAAGGAAAACGAGTCCAGCTCATACTACATACTGTAATATTCCTGCAAAGTATAAATACAGTTTTTAATAATTTATTTCATTTTCAAGTCAAGATCCCTCATTTCCCTAGAAACACAGCACACTGACAAAAGCTGCATATCTTGGCAATTTCTTGCTTTGTCTTTTCTTGTCCAGTTCATCGGTAATAAACAGTATGACAAGAGGATATTAGCTGTTGCTGGAGATTAATTACTGGTTAAACTGGATCTGTGCTTTAAAAAAAGGCTCCAATGGAGTAACAGCACATTTTCACTGATCTGCTGGTTAACTGTTTAATTCACTTCTGACCAACAGCTGTCTATACCTATCTGTACTATGTTACTCAATAATCTGCTGTGCAGTGATGAACTGCACTAAGGAGTGTGGAGGCAGCCCCATCACACATGCTCTTCTCTCCTTTCAGGTAATTATACTCATTCAGCATTACAGACTGGCTAGCACAGAGCTAATAGAGCTTGGTGAAGTATTGCTTGTGAAATGCACCCTGTTGAGATGCACAGAGAAACTGCAGTTTCTGTGTCAAAAGTTGGGTCCCAGGGCTCCCTTTCCCTTCGACCTTCATGTCTCAGAAACATCAGCCAACTCTACATCACCACTAATGAGCTGATATAGATGAACCCGGGCTGCTTTTCTCTTTTCATCAATAACTAAAGCTTGAGGGCTTTCCTGAGAGATTCAAAAGACACTGAGAGACTGGTTTGTAATGCATCCACTAACCTTGACGTCCTAGCTGTAAAGTGTGTATTTCTCTTTTGTTGAGAAAAACTACATGTCATCAGAGAATCCAATGATCATTCTGCAGTCAATAGTCCAGCCCACCTTTGACCCTGCCTTTTTAATAAACTACCCTGCCCCAACAAAACAAGGTCATTGGATAACACTGCTTCCTTCAACTCTTCATGTCATACTACTTCTTTTTTGTATGTGTTGATTCAAGATTCATTCAATATGAAAAATAAAGAGTACTTAAGTCATGAATAAGTTTCAAATCCTTCTCCTATCTTCTCATAGTGTCAACCAATCAGCTCATCATTCCAGCATAAGCTGCTTCTCTAATGAGTAAACAAGCTCTGGAAATTCTAATTGTCCATGCAAACTATGAAGACAGTGTCATTCTCTATTACTTCACTTCTTCTCCATCTCTGTCTCTATCTGTTGTGCTTAATGAACTACAGCAAAAAGACAAATAAAACAGAAGGAAGCAATTACAGGGGACATTGTACCTTTCAAAGACAGAAAAAAAACCTAATTATCTAAGCATCCATTATTATATAATTAGGATATAGTCTCTGCTGTCTAATTAGAAGTCCTATGCTGTGCTGTTGACATCTCTTCCAAAGTGTCTATCGTTCTAAAATGTGTTGATTACCTGTAACCTGTAACCTGTAACCCCCCGTGTGTAAATAACACATATACGTACATGTGTGGGTGAAGTGAAAAAGAATTTCCCAAAGAGGGACGAATAAAGGACTGATTATTATTATTATTATTATTATTATTATTATTATTATTATTATTATTATTATTATTATTATAATAATAATAATAATAATAATAATAATAATAATAATAATAATAATAATAATAATAACAATATTTGTCACTTTATGTCATTCAATTTGTCATGAATGCTTTCAGGACAAAGTCACACAAAATCTTTCCATAAATGAATGTTTTCTGTCTCTCACAATGTGCATTCAGAAACAATAAAAGTTAATGTACAGAACTTTTAGTGTTTCATGCTATACACTTAAAGAATGTAATTCAGAACTCTGACAGTCAATCACTCCTGAATTAATTTGCCATAGGCCACAGAAATGTATTTCTTACAATGAACCTATTTCAACTGTTGGATGCTTCACTTAGTCTTGAGTGGATCATCGACCCGTAAAGGTCAGATCGATTGATTTGTCGAGTTCTATACTCAATCCCATACCTGGATCCTGGGTGCTGAAGAGACATTTGTCCTCACTCAATCAGTCAGCCTATTGATCCTGACCTAAACATGAGGGCAATGAGGATGTGTGTGCATGTGTGTGTGGTGTGATGTGTGTGTGTGTGTGTGTGTGTGTGTGTGTGTGTGTGTGTGTGTGTGTGTGTGTGTGTGTGTGTGTGTGTGTGTTTATAATATATAAGTAAGCCGACCCAGATCCACATTCATCTAGGGAATTACCTATCCTTGGCTAAATTGTGCCCTGGACCTTAAGTCATTTGTGCAATTGAAGACAAACTCATGCCAGCAACAGTCAAGAAAGTTCTTGGAGGTCAGCAGCTGCAGTGCTAGAATGATGTTGGGTGGCACCCTGGGGAGTTTGGTGACTACAGGGGGGTTGTATCACCTGCACCACTGCTGTGTTGTATCTGATTAATTAGACTCTTTTAATGGCATCTCCCCAAAGAGTCCTGTTTTGGGGAGAGAGAGAGCATCGCACACTCCTCAGACACATATAACACACATACAACAGCATACAGCGCACTGGCAGGAGGATTTAGAGATTAGGATGGATGGATGGATGGATGGATGGATGGATGGATGGATGGATGAATGGATGGCTCAGAAGAGCTTGCTGAATGAGACTAAGGATGTCTCCTGGTGACAGATCCCTGACACCAGGTGGGCACACTGGAGTTTAAAAAGATGGCCAGAAACTGGTTTTAATACATGTTTTTTTTTTTTGTTCTTAAGAAAAAAACATTAACAAAGTATTTATAAGTCTGAGTCATTTACATAGTCCAAGTTTTGATTTCAGTTTAGACACAGTATTTGTTACCTCCTCTTTCTTTCATCAGTGTCCTTCTCATCTCTCTTGGACTTGAAGAAAATGGCAACAAAAGTTTACAGAAATTAATGACCTCTTCAGGGTTATACCCCTCGTCTCACCTGTAGTCAGCCGAGATAGGTTCCAGCAGACTTGTGACCCACAAGACAGATAAGGAGCTGCAGACGAGACGTTAAGACCTATACTTTTAGAGCATCCTCCTTAATGAAAACTTGTTTGTGCTCTACAGCATTTCATGGAGTCTTTCCAGTGATAATTTGAAAGTAGTGTCTAAGGTTGGGCTTTATTGCATAGTTTATTGCACACTCACACTTACGGACAATTTGGAACTTGACAATGAAATTTGACAATTAAACTAAAGCGCATGCTTTTTGGAGGTGGGAGGAAGCCGGAGAACCCGGAGACAACCCACGCAGACATGAGGAGAACTTGTAAACTTCACACAGATTGGCATGTGAACCCGGAACCGTCTTGCTGTGCGGCGACAGCGCTACCCACCGCGCCAACCTTGCTGCCCCCACTTTCAGTCAATGCATCATTATTATTGACCTGCCAGACTTTGCAGCCTTAAGTGACACATTACTCAGCTTAAAATGAAATGCAGTATGGATTGTGTAGAGCACTGAATTACTTTATTTAGACCACATTATAAATATATTTGAGGAAATACAATCTTGATTGGAAGATCTCGCTAGTGTGATTTAAATTGATTGCAAGGAGCGAGAGATCGACTGTGGGGTGAGGGAAATTGACTTTCAAGGGATTGATTTCTAGAGAGAGGGAAGGATGCAACATGTCAATTTGTAACTTTGTCTTGGCAGAAATGATCTATATGCTTTCATGGGACAATCAGGTGTGACAAGTAATTTTCTACTTTCTTTCTTGCCACTTTGTTTCTCAGTTTCCTCTAGTCTTGATAAGAAAAAGTATGCTGCTATGAATTTAAGGTGCATTCCAGACACAGAAAAAACATAATTTAGCTGCAGTCACATTGTCAAACAGAATGCTAAACAAGTGAGTAAACCCAAGCATTCACTCATTCATTCATTTGATCATTTGCAACTGCTTTTTCTGCTTAGTGAGAGTCACTGGGGTTGCTCGAGCCTATGCCAGCTGATCTGCGGGCGACAGGCGGGGACACTCCATGCATGACGCGGGTGCCCTGTGGAGCCACATGATGGACAAACAGCCACTCGTGCACACACTGAACCCAAACATGTTCAAATCAAATTGTATTTGTATAGCCCGGATTCACAAATAACAATTTGCCTCTGAGAAATTTACAGTTAGCAAATAGTAATACCATCTACCCTTTGTCCTTTGAGCCGGATGATGAAATCACTCCATGAAAACCCTAACATAGGAAAAACACTCACCTGTTGGTGCAGTCCAGGTTACTGAAGTTAATTAAGAGAGAAATTAAAACTGTGTCATCAGAGTACTACGGAATGTACTGGTCTGGTCTGTTACTCCTACCTTCAGAAAGACATTTTGCAATAAGACAGATGTCAGTATAAAGAGTGAAAAGTACGGCTGACCTAACACAACCCAACATTTTGTAATTAATGTTGAGGAATTGTTTTGTTCACCTTCACTCTCTGTAGTCTGTTATTTAGAAAAGATGCATATCAGTGAATCAAATATGGATTTAATTCTAACTGGACCATCTTTGATACCAATATATATGACTGTTTCGTGTCAAATGCTGAAGAGAAATCCAAGAACAACACCCTTGGACTTCTCTTCAGCATTCAACGTAAGACAGATGTGGGTTATTCCTCCCCAGGATGGGTAAAAGTGCAATAGAAATAGTGAGCACAAAGACAGTGACAGTCATCGATAACGATGGGTGAATGCCTGAATGAATGAGAAGTGTGATCTTTCTTCATGTAATATAATAGACATTCAGCTGAACCCCTCCCCATGTTGAACTGAATATTGGCCTTATCAGTAAACCAGACGTTAACAGTTTTCTTAATGCTGTTAACAGTAACGGAAACTTTCCCAAAGTTGTAAACAGCACAGCAAAGAAGATTGAGCTTCATCTACAGGAAAAGAGCACCTGTTGACATTAAAGATGCATTAACACCATGCAAGATTAATGCTGTGCTTCCCTCTATTGTTGAAGTATAAGTTCATGTTTGAATTAATCAAAACCAAAACCTTGATTTTGTGTTGATATGTCTTTGTGTTGTGCAATTAATTTGTCATACTTGGCTGGTTTGTTTTCCATTGTTATCTGAGTCAAATGTTGTGCAGACTTTTTTGTCCTCTGGGCTCGCCTATACATTAATTTTTAAAATACCTGCATTAAGAAAAATGCTTTTTGGTGTGAAATGGACCATTTTTTTCTTGCGTTTCCACAACAGTGTCCAGCTGGGTCTTTAATCCAGTAGAGTCCAGGGTCAGGACACTGGAGCATTTGCCCCATCTGAAATCCAATTGGCCCCTGAACTGCCCATTTGCTTCAGGGTTCTCCCTTGCCTGAATTTTGAAAGATTTATAAATGTCATACTTGTGGAAGTGGAAACATTTTGTGAAATGAGGCTCAAACTGGGAAATTGTAACCATAGGTATGAAGACTGGGAAGGGAGGGAGACCTGTCCTCCCTAATAAATAATGTCTGTTGTTCTGCCTGAGTCTTGCATTTGTCTTCTCAAAGATGACTTTGTACCAAATACATTTACTGTTAGGTAGTTTTTGTGGTTATTACATCCATAAAAAGTTACTAGAATGGCAGAACTAGAGTGACTAATACTCACATTTTCCAGATAAATAATCCCAGACTCCCCACATAATACCTGACCCTGCTGTGTAAAGTATGACTTCTCACTGGGCTCTACTCCTTCACCCGTATATTTATATGTGTTGGGATTTAGCTCTGTGGGATAGAACACGTTGCAGGTGAGGCATATGAAGCTTTGCTAAAATAGCTTGAGTTCACTGTTACTATTTTGTTCTAATCTTCACAATTTGGTGTAGTCTGACAACATTGGGCTGGGA